>NW_006408611.1:490913-492697 GCF_000296735.1 Chrysochloris asiatica | reverse complement strand
AGTATGTTTTTGTGTGTGTGTGGTGTTGCTGCTTTCTTTGTTCTTTGTGTCTTCCTTTGATGAGTTCGTGTTTTTTGTGTTCCTTCTTGTGAGTTTCCTCTTAGTTTTAATGTTTCCATGTTCTTCTTGGATTTTCATTTTCCTGGTATGTTGCGAAGTGTTAATTTTCTTTGAGGTTACCTTATAATTCCATTTAATTTTTCCTCGATTTAGTGCAGTATATTTTATGCTTTAATCTACTTGACTTTCTCACCATCTAGATCTCTGTCCCTACATGTTTACCTTCTTCTACATTGTTATTGTTTTGATCATAGATTGAAATCACAGATTCTCTGATTTTGCTCTTATAATTTTGTTCTGTTCCTGAGACTTACTTCTGTTATTTAGTTCTGGGAGGTGCTGCCATGTATGTCAATCTCTGGTTGTTGTCCAGTCTTGTTGGTTCTCAATCCATTGACCTTCTTTTATGATGTTTTGTAGTGCAGGGTTGGCTTTGGAAAAATCCCTTAGCTTCTGTTTATCCTGGAATGCTTTGCTTTCACTGATGAATTTGAACCATAGTATTTGATTGATAACTTTGCTGGATAAAGGATTTTTGGTTGACAGTTTTGTTTTTTTTCTTGCAGTGTTTTATATGTTTGTCTGCACTGCCTTCTTGTTTGCATGGTTTCTGCTGAGAGATCCTTAATCTGACTTGCTTGCCTTTGTATGTAACGCTTCTCTTTCCCCTAGGTGCTTTAAGGTTTCTCTTCTTACCTTTGATTTTGGAGAGTTTGATTATGATATGTCTCAGTGATTTTCTTTTGGGTTCTATTTTTCCTGGGGTTTGTTGAGCTTCTTGAATGTTTATCTTTTCAATTTTCAAGATGTTAGAGAAATTTCTTCCAGCAGTTCTTCAACTATTTCCTCTGTAGATTGTGTGATTCTTCCTGTTCTGGAATGGCAATATTTCTTAAGTTATTACTCTTCATGTTGTCCAACATGAATCTTAGACCTTCTTGGATTCTTTTAACATTTTTTCAGCTTTCTCTTCTATGTTAGTGGCATTGAGAGATTTGTCTTCCAGATCACTAGTTTTGCCTTCCATATCTTCTATTCTACTCCTTTGCCCTTACAGTGTGTTGTCTATTTCTGATATTTTAGTTTTGATCAATTGGACCTCTTTCTGTAGGTTTTTAATTTTTTCCAATGCTGTATCTGTCTTATTTGATTGTTCCTGTAGCACTTTCCTGACTGCTTCCTTACTTTTCTCAACTCCATTGTAAAGTGTTTTGAAACATTTTATAATCATTTTCTGAATTCCTTCTCAGGCATTTCCAAGGACTGCCCTCCTTCCAGAATGGAGTCCAGGTCTACCTCTAGGTCATTTGTCTTAGACATTTTATCTTGTTTCTAGGCATGTGCTGATATGGTCATCTGCTTTTGCTTCTTGGGCATGATTAGTGTTTATCTGTGGCCTTAATACTTAATTCATTGTGTATTTTGGTATTTTTTGTGCTTTCTAATTGCTTCCAGGTAGATGTGATCAGGATGTGGGCTTCCCTTTTCACTCTTCTTATTGCTTAACTCAGAATAACTTTCACAGGTGTTGTCTGACTTCCTGGTATATGGCAGTTGGTATTGGTTCTTGCCTGGGTTTTGGTGTTTTATAGCGTGTGATTGTAGTTTGACTATATGGCAGCAGTTGCTGTCTCTTTTTGGATAATTTAGGGAAAGAAAGAATTCCTAGAAAGGTAAAAGGGGAAACATAAAACAAGAAACAAAAGAAAACAAAAAAGCAGCAA
>NW_006408611.1:477107-490813 GCF_000296735.1 Chrysochloris asiatica | reverse complement strand
ATATATATCTGTTGCCTAATAAGGGTATGATTTTAATGTCCTCATTCAGCTTCTTGCCTTTAAGGCTGCCTGATAAATTTCAAGATACCACTGTTGGTTGTTATGCTGTACCTCAGGATTTAATTTTCTGCCTGCTTTGTTTTTAAACTCTCTTTTTCTCTCCACACCCCTTGTTCTGGCCTTTTCCCTATTAAAAAGCAGTTCAGAGCTGGCTCTTGGGCTGCTTGCCTCTTTAAATACTGAGAGTATCTTTGCACATGCATGGCAGAAGAGCCCCCAGTGGTGGTGGTGGGGACTTTCCACTCACTCAGGCATCCCCTCTAGTTGGCAGAATGGAGGTGCGCTGTGGAGGGCCAATGAACAGATACCAAAAAAAAAAAAAAAATCAGAACAAGGCCAACCGACAAAATGTATTGTTCTGAGGTTCCCATAGCATTATTCTTTGGTGAGGTTTCCCCCTGCTTGGTCTTGCCGTTTTATCTCTTCCAAGTTGTCAGCTCCAGGATGCCAAGCCCACCAGATTCTAAAGTACCAGATTTCTTGCTTCTGCTAAAAGTTCTAGTAGCTATAAGCCTTCAAACTTTTTAAGTCTTCCTACCTATGTAGTTCAGAGTTTGGGAGCTCTGCCTTTAACCTACTTCTTCTGGTATTCTGTGTTATTGTTGACAAAGGACTTCACTGCGCCTCTATCCTATCCACCATCAATCCCTGCCCCTGAATGTTTTTTTAAAATAATGAATGCAATGACATTCCTTTTCAAGTTGCTGTTCCCTACATAGTAAACCATATCATTGATTCCAAATGGGCAATACCAAACAGAGTACATTTCAGTTTACTGCTATATTATTTGCTGTTAAATGTTGTCAGGCAGGTTTCAAATGCATAGCAAACATGTATATGGCTTCCAAGGCTGTAAATCTTTGCAAGTGCAAAAAGCCCCATCTTTCTCTGTTGGAGGGGTATGTAGATTAAAACTGTTATCCTTGCTGTTAACAGTCCAGTGCTTATCCTATAAAATCACTTCTCTCCTTCAACTCACTAATACCTGGGATATCATTCTTCTTCTTCTTATTTTTTAATGACTTCCTATTTTCTTAGATTCATATTTCATTATACTACTTTGTGATTATTAATAAATGGTTGCAGCTTTTTTGTCTCATTTTGAGCTGTGCCTCATCAGCAAATAAGTGTCCTGAAAACTCTATTCCACATCATTATTGTCAGCTCTACTTTGAATAGATAGCTCTTCCTCAGTCATATTTAGAGTGTCTACCTACTCCAAGGAATCATCTTCTGGTCCTATGTTAGGCTATGTTTCACTATTATTCATAAGTTTGTCTGTGACTTATTATTCAGAACTGGTCTGCCTCTCTTTTTTCCTAATCCCTTGTAGTCTGGAAGCTGCAGTGAAACTTGCCCACTATACTTGTCCCTGTTGGTATTTGAAACACCAGTGGCATAGCTTTTTGCATCACAGCAACATGCAAGCCACCACAGTTGTTGTTTTTGTTGTTAAGTGCCATCGAGTCAGTACCGACTCATAACGACACAGCAGAATGAAGCACTGCCCAATCCTTGGCCAACGTCACTACTGTTGTCACGCTTGAGTCCATCTATGCTGCCACTTGGGCAATCCATCTCATTGGGAGTCTTCCTCTTTTTCACTGATCCTCCACTTTACCAAACATGATATCCTTCTCCGGCGATTGGTCTCTCCTGACAACATGCCCAAAGTATGAGAGACTAACTTTGGTCGTCTTGGCCTCCAAGGAGCACTCTGGCTGTACTTTTTATAAAACAGATCTATTGGTTCTTTTGGAATCCCATGGCACTTTCAATATTCTCCAACTCCATAACTCAAAAGCATCAATTATTCTATGATCTTCCTTATTCACTGTCCAGCTTTCACATGCATATGAGGTTATTGAAAATACCATGGTTTGGGTCAGGTGAACTTTAAGTCCTCAAACTGACATCTTTGCTCTTCAACACTTTAGCCACCACAGTAGAACAACCCATAAATTATTCAATGAAAACCCTATGCATCATGTTAAAATGTCCTACATAATGCTAGAAATGAAAATTGAAAGGCAATAATGGACTCAAGTGTACTAATGATCATGAAGATTGCCCAGGACTGGGTGTACTTTGTTTTTTTGTACATGAGGTTGCAGTCAGTCAGAACTGACTTAATGGCACTTAATATGATTAACACTGTATTGCCAATCACTAAGTCAGCAGTGTGACTCCACCGGCCACTCTGTGGGAGAAAGGTGAGGCATTCTGATCCTTGAAAAGATGTACACCTTTGAGTTTACTATGAGTCCAATGCTTATCCTATGGAACCAACCAGACAGCACATAACAAAAACAACAACATATGTTCATTACTGTCCAGTATAGACAAACAACTGAAATAACACATTTAAGACTAAGGGTAACAGTTAGCTGAAAATATCTCTTTAATTTGTTTTTCATGTGTTGGTGTTTGTTCCCCAACAGATTTCTATATGTCAGAGGTGATACTTCACTTTCTAAGGGATCCCACATAGTACGTAGGAACATTGAAACCAATAAAGATTTGTGGGCTAATTGGTTAAGGTATTAAATGTATCTATCATTCTCTCTCCCATTCAGGGTTTTCATAGAACTAAAAGTAGCATGAACTAAAGTAATTACTCACCTATATAAAATGAAACATTTAAAGCTTTATCAAAAAGAATAGAAAGGATTTTTTTATTAATTAGGCATGACTTTGAGTTATAGAAACCTGAGAGAGAAAAGACAAATCTTTAGCAAAACATTAAAAAAAAATGGCTACACAACAAAGACAAGGAAGTCTCAGTTGTATCTATGCACAAGTGTATGTGTGTATGTTAGATTGTTATTTTTGTTTGTGCTGTTGAATAGAATTCTTAGATATAGAGACTCTATAGGATGGATGAGAATTGCTCCACAGATTTCCTAGGCTATAATCTTAACCATTGCACTACCAAGGCTCCTTATATGTAATATTTCCATTCTATAAATCAAAACTACTTTAAATATAAATGTATATATATATATATATATAGAGAGAGAGAGAGAGAGAGAGAGAGAGAGAGAAAAGGAGCTTTGGTTACGAATCGGGCCGTGAACCGCAAGGTCAGCAGTTCGAAACTATCAGCTGTTCCACAGGAGAAAGAGGTTTACAGCCTCTGAAACCCCGTACAGGGTCACTATGAGTCAGAACCGACTCCACGGCACATCAACACCACCACCACTATATATATATATATGTGTGTGTGTGTGTGTGTGTGTGTGTGTGTATGTGTATATATATATATATATATATATATATACAGAGATAGAGAGATATACACACATACATACATATATGGAGTCTTGGTGTGACACTGGGTTAATGCACTAGACAGCAAATTCATTGAACCACAAGATCGGTGATTCAAGCTCATCAGCAACTTCTCAGCAACCCTATACAGGGTTATTATGGAACAGAACCAACTCAATGACAGTTAACAACAACAACAACATATATGTAAAATAGGTGTATAAATTAGGATGCATTTGGGTGATTAATTCCAACATTTAATGGCAATAAGTATAGAAGTCATTATTAGTATGATGTATCATACTTTATACAGATAATATTTATATCTCTTCTTTAAGCAAAAACAGCATCCTTTAGCACATGGATCTATATATTTTCTTAATGTTCATAGTTCAAATAATAAAACTGCAAGTATCTAAGTAGGAAATTTAAGGTAGATGTTAGTTTCTTGAACTATTCATTCAGAATTATATGAGATAGTATCACATTATCATATGGAAAAAGGAAATATTATTTAATGGGTAATATTTTTAGCATCAACTAATTTAAAACATTTCAGTATTGATAATGTTTGAATAATGAAAGAACTGAATATATCTAGCACTTTTATATAATAGTTT
This sequence comes from Chrysochloris asiatica, assembly GCF_000296735.1. Taxonomy (NCBI): domain Eukaryota; kingdom Metazoa; phylum Chordata; class Mammalia; order Afrosoricida; family Chrysochloridae; genus Chrysochloris; species Chrysochloris asiatica. Next base: position 486,863 of record NW_006408611.1, on the reverse strand, counting down.
CTGAACCAAAAGACTAACTTAGATTATATAGTAAATTAAGCTCTTTATTTTTGCAAAATTGACATGTTTCTGCTAATTTGCATACATCACAAAAGCATAAATGGCTGTAGGTGCTAAATATAGAAAAGGTAATACATCAACTATCCTATCAGATATGATTATTACCTCACAGAAAGCATATGTTGCTATTAATGGTGAGTGCTGTCAAACTGATTCTGAATCACAGCAACACTTTTGAGGAACAACTGGTCTGATCCTAGAGTGCCACACCAGGATCACACATTAATTAATAATATATTGTATTAGACTATCATAGTTAGTTTATTCCTCGTAATAATAAGAAAAGTGAAAATTAGTTAGAAAGAAGACAAAAGCATGAAACTGAAAATGCTTTTGACAGAATAGCAATTTTTTACTAGTAGAATCTTGATAGTAGTAATTATATATGAAGCAGATACTACAGCAAAGTTAAAACTTCCAGAGACATTCATGTAAATGTCTTTTTAAAAGAAGAATTCATTGGGAAAACTGAATGAGTGTTTTTGTTCAAACTAAAAGCTAACATTCGTAGAGATACTATGTTTTGTCAAGTCCCATGCAATTATCTGATAGGATTAAACTGTGAAAGAAATTTCTTTAGATTATAAACTAAGTATATTTTGAAGAATATATATCCTATGAAGGTTGCTTCAATAAACATTACATTTTACATAATATAATAGTAATTATTTTACTCTGATTTTTATTGAATAAAAACTTTTTTTTTTTTTTTTTGGTAAGACTCTCAAGTAAAAAAATAAACAAGGGATGAATAAATAGAATTTAAGTACTAAGATCCTGAGTCTCTTCATGGGAAGTTGAACATTCCTAAAATTAAGATAAATTCATACAATAGTGGTGATAATAACTGCTAGGATCAGCACTGGACCACAAGGTAAGTTTGAACTGCAAGGTTGGTGTTTCAAACTCACCAGCTGCTCCTTGGAAACCCTCTACAGGGTCACTATGATTCAGAATTAACTTGACAGCACTTAACAATATTTATAAGGTAGGTAGGGAAGAAATTATGAGTTCTATTTTCCAGACAAGTAAATTTAGATCCAGAGAGATTAGATTTCCACAATGTTACATAGTTACATGTTACATGTGGCCAAACAGGGTCTCCAGCACATTTCTTCTGATACAGCTTTCTATTTAAAGTTACATAGTGTTTATGGTTATAAAGTGTTCCCACATAATATTTGCGTTTAAAAATTGTGAGAATTCTTCTAGGTAAGAAACAAATGAGAAATAATCTGCTAAAGTCTGAATACATGATCAAGTTTAAGGATTGATCCCCTGAGTAGGCACACAGGTAGGTGACAATGGAATTTTCTGTGGGGAATAGTGAAAATTCAGGGCACATATATCCCTTGTGATAGTGCACTTTGATTTATTATGCTTTACAGATATTGTGTCTTTACAAATTGAAGGTTTGTGGAAACCCGGTGCTGAACAAGTCATCAGCACCATTTTTTCCAACAGCATGTGCTCACTTCATGTCTCTGTGGAACACTTTAGTAATTCTCACAGTATTTCAACTTTTTCCATAATGTTATAGCACACCAATTAGAATACCATATAGTTTAAACATAACTTATATGCACTGGGAAATCATAATATTCTTGTAACTTGCTTTACTTTGTTATTCACTTTATTACAGTGGTCAGGAATAGAACCCACAATATCTCCAAGATTATATGTCTATATTGTAAGATGGGGACTAGACTGATGGGCAGCTCTGGTATCTAAGAACTTTACATTTTTTTGTTTCTTTATGAAATATATATTACTTTCTAAATCTAGATTTATGTATTAATTAGAATGAAATGTTAGCAGACTATTCTTATTCTAATATTACTAATATTTTTCAAATATTTGGTGGCTCTGTGGGAGAAGAAAAGAGGAAAGACTAAGGGAAATACTCAGGAAGAAAACCTATAAGCTGTTACTCAAGGCAGAAGCTTACTAAACTTCCCAAATGTTTTAAGGGCCAGCAAATAAAACAATGAAATAATTTGGTAGCATCTAACAATGTTACAATTCAACCTGCATTTATTTAAAATAATGCAAAAAGATAATAATAGGCATGTGTGCAACACTTGATAAGAATATTGTTGTTTTCACATTTGGTACTCATTATCCACCCTGAAAAATATACAGAATAAGTAATATATCTATTATTTAAAAAATGAAAATTTAAAGAGGTTAACTGTCTTGTCATGTAATTCAGGTCTACTATAAATTGTTTAGTCTTTTTATTATTCTTTAATGTTCTTTTAAGAGTTCTATGTGTCAGAAAAATAAGTCCTTTCACACTCTCCCCAAAACTGTCTCCTAGGCAGTTCACAGATCCAGTCAGGAAGTAATACCAAAAGCTGCTGTACTTGGAGGATCCGGTAAAGGCAATTTGCCAGATGCCCTATCACTAACCCACACACTATCATTACCCCCGGCTCTTTATTGTTTGCCCCTGATTCACTAATACATTGACCAGACATTTTAGGACATTTGACTACTTAGGTTTGCTATTTCATTGACATCTGTTCTAGATTCAAATATAATTTTTGAACCTTTGTAGTTCTTTGCTTCTAATGAAACAGCTTTATGAAGTTTCTAATTCTTATAACCACAGACCTCTGAAAAAACTATCTTTATACTTCTCAAGAAACATGGAGTTAGAATTTTGTCAGCAACAGTTTTACTAGTTACGTAGTACTTACCTACTGACTCTCCAGTTCAAAGGGGTTTGTCAAGTAAGACTACAAATAGTGAAAATGGACTAAAATTATTTCTCATGTGTATGCCCCTTCTGGTACCTGGCTTTCCTGGCTTACCTATCATATTTTGCTCTACATGTATAAACAAAGTATAGTTCTGATAACCTAGAACAAACAAACAATACTATTTTTTTGTTGTTGTTAAGTGAGTTGTACGGGGTTTTCCGAGGAGCAGCTGATGAGTTTGACCCTCCGACCTTGTGGTTCTCAGTCCAACACTTATCCTACAATGTCACACCAGGAGTCCTGAAAACATACTGGGAAGTATAATGTGTATCATACTCAGTTTAGTCAGGAACTAGCCCCATTCTGGGCTGCAGTATCAAAGTAACAGCCATAATGGAAGCTGTTTTGAATACAGATGCACTGGGCATTTCCTGTTTGAAATGTTTCCTTCATCATGATTTATTTTGCAATCCTTAGGAAAGTGATCAGGATATTTCTCATTAATTCAGCTTTATTGCAAATGTGACAGAAATAGATGAGGGGGAGGAAAGATAACTGAGTGCTAACCAATTACAGTTTGGAGAGGATTATCCAAGCCTGTTTAACATATTATTCAGTAAGACACACCTATATATACAATTATCACAACTTTGTCAAGAAAAAGGCAGTAGTTACGTGAGCTATGCATGTGGATGAATGGTATAATCACCTCGGTGGAACTATAAAACAAATAAACAAAAATAGCAATATTAAAATCTAATCATATCTTTATGTGAAATATCTTTAAAATTGGCATAGTGTTTCTCCAGCATTGTCTATGCAATAGAATTGATGTTTTAAAGTCAGACACACTCAAGTCTAAGTGATTTTCCCAAAGGGTTAAAATGTACATGGTGAAGCAGATAGAGGTCAACAATGCCTGAGTAATGTCAAAAACCCTAGGATCATAGGCTGTTGTTTTCAGGTAAGGTGACAAATAATTGTACAGACTAGCAAGACCCTTTTCTTTCATTTCAAGGTTTCAGGTAAAATTCACCCTCAGTCTTGGGTCTGGGTGGAGTCTTTCTCACATGTTTAGAAGAAGATTGCCTTACCACAACCAGAATTTTTTTTTTTTTTTCTTTCTCCTTGTGATCAACTGATAATTCTCAGTCATCACTTTCTGACTGTTTCAAAAGGCAAATTTCTTATAAGAACATCGGCCTCAGTGTATCTTCCACAAATTGCCATGCTGCATAATAATGTTCAACTAACCATTTAACAATTCCAACTTCTCTAACTTGTAAATGTTTACTGCCTGACTAGCATTCTCAAATATAAATGTATTTCTCTATGTCATAGTATATTTCTCTTTGTGAAGACAACAACAAATAAGGAACTGTGCACTATCTACAATGAGATGTGCATTTGTAGACTGTATACAATGACTTTAGTCATTAGGAATTAAATGGAAGGCATCTATTTATGTATACAAGAATTAACACCAACAATACCTAGAATTGTGCCAGCTGCCAGGACAATTGAAAATGCATCCATATGCTAGGTAGACTAGAGACATTAAAATATTTTCCAAATATGAAAATAATACTACTGCAGTAAACAAAAACCTTTATCATAAGTGAACCATATTTATTTCTGTTCTCATGTCAGACATCATTAATTGATCACTGAACACTTTACTTCTGAGTTCAGGTAGAGCTGTGAGTAATTTGTCTATATTACATCTCAAACAAACACTACTAATTAAGCAGTGACAGCACATGGCTTGAAACCTAGATACTACCCTAGCATTGAGACTATAATTTTCCCAAACGTCATGTAGTTAGATATTCTAAATCTTTCAACAATTGATCAGAGTAAACACTAAGTATATATTTGTTTAATGAGTGGATAAGTTAAAGTTAATTCCCCTTAAAATGTTTACACTCTATAACTGGCGTGGTGGTGGCTGTGTGCCATGGAGTCAGTTTTGACTCATAGTGACCCTGCACAGGGTTTCCGAAGCTGTAAATCTTTACAGGAGCAGAATGCCTCACCTTTCTCCCGCAGACCAGCTGGTAGTTTCAAACTGCTGACCTTGCGATTTGCAGCCTGATTCGTAACCACTATGCTACCTAGTTGCTATCAAATTGATTCCTATCATGACAACCTATGTGCTTCAGAGTAGAATTACTTCTAGGGTTTTCAAGACTATTCGACATTCCTTTAGGTGAGTTACAACTGACAACTTTTTTATTAGTAATCAAACACATAATTATTGGAAGCACTGAGAAACTCCTTTACACACTATGCAGTTATTATTATTAACTGCCATTGAATCAGATATCAAATTATGGTAACCCTATATGTCAGAGTAGAACCACTAGATAGAGATTTGTGTTTTATTTTGTTTTTAATGGAAGCAGACCACAAGATATTTATTCTTTAGAGACACTGGGCAGGTTCAAACTGACAACCTTATGGTCAGTAGCCAATCAAAACTGTTTGTACCACTCTTCTTACAATGCCATTGGTGGTGGTCTTAATTTGTGTGCAGGGAGCCAATTTCAAATCAGAGTGACCCTCTATAGGTTTTCTGAGGATGTAAATCTTTACAGGGGCAGAAAGCCTCATCTTTCCCCTTCAGAGCAACTGGTAGATTTGAACAGCTGATCTTGCATTTACAGTGCAACTTGTAATCCACTACTCTATCAATGTTCCACAATACTATTAGTCACTTAAGCTTCAGTGAAAAGTTCTCAGTCATTGTCTATCCTCTTTCTTCACTTAATATATAAGTTTTGGTGTAAAGTTCTCAGTCATTGTCTATCCTCTTTCTTCACTTAATATATAAGTTTTGGTGTGGCACTATGAATTAATGTGCTATACTACTAGGTCAGTGGTTCAAGCTCACTAGCTGCTCCTTGGAAACTCTATGCAGCATTTAAACAACAGCAACAACATTGCTATCAGAGTTATCTTCCCCTCACTTTCAGTGTTCCTTCTTAGTTTTTTACTTTTAAATTCTTTTTGGTAAATATATTTTAAGTATATGGAAATACTTTATATATGAATGTAACCCTGCAACTAAAATTTTTCCAATAAAATCCATAAACCATTTGTGATAGAATTCCTTGTTTTAAAAAGACATATTTCACTCCAGATCTGTTTTTGGTAGGTGTCATTGAATTGGTTCTTATTCACAGTGACCCTATATACAATAGAATGAAATTCTGCCCATTCCTGTGCCATTTTCATAATTATTACTTTTGCTGCTGCCATTGTGTGAATGTATCTCATTGTATCAATCCAACTTCAGACCTAGAACGCCAAAATCACAGTAGAAAGATGTGTGTGTGTGTGTGTGTGTGTGTGTGTGTGTGAAGGGACATAAGGAATATGTCATTTTAATAAATCTCCCCCACATAATATTACCATGCAGTAACAATTGTGAGGTTGGCCCAGGATTGGGCAGTGTTTAATTCTGTTGTGCATAGGGTCACTATGAGTCAGTACCATTGCACCTAACAACAACAACAACAACAAAAAGTTTGTATACTACTACATCATGCTATGCATTGAACATTCATTACGCGGCTTTCTTTTTAGTTGTCTCTATGAATAACTGATTCTAAGAAAACAAATTCTTATAATGTGAACCTCTCTTACATATATTTTCAAGTTCTTTCAATTTCATTAATTGCTTATTGCTAAACCAGAATATGCTTTCTATTTATTAGTCTTTCTTGCCGCCGTATTATTTATCTTTTAAGAACTCATCCTCTCTACCTGATATGAAACTCTATTCTTAGGACATGGCATGCTATCAAGGAAAAAATGGAGCTCTCCACTCAAGAGACTCTTATTGAAATTCTCTTAGCTATTAAATGTGAAGACTGACTTGAAAAGGGCACAATCAAGAGAAGAAAGTGGCCTTCATTTTCCTCATGTCTAAGCTAACAGTTCTTTTCCTTAGTCTTACTTCAATCAATTCTCACTCACTCCCTCTTCTTAATATAATAAACTTAATAATTAAGACTTTTTTGAGCCATTTAGACTAGATAAACCCCTAAAACTGTTGCACTACGATAATATTTTAATCTTAATTCTCCTAAAACCTCCTTAAAACAAAACAATATTGTTATTGTTAAGTGCTATTGAGTTAGTTCTGACTCATAGTGACCCTGTACAGTATTTTCAGTATTTCCAAGGTTGGAGGATTTGAATCACCAACCATGTGTTTAGCACTCCAGTGCTTATCATACAATGCAACACCAGGACTAAAGCAATATTTTAACTTAACTAGTAAAGAATGTCTGCCTTGTATTCTTTCCAGATCTGTCTATATGGGACCAAACTGACAACAATTATTGGAAAAATTAGATAGAGAATTTAGGGTTCTGTTTGTTTATGTTAATGCATGAGGAACAACTCAGCAAAGGAAAGACAGAATGGTTACACAACTTGAAGAATTTAATAAATGTCACTGAATAATACACATAAAAACTGTTGAGTTGATGAATTTATGTGGTGTTTATTCTCAATAACAACAAAATAAACAAAATTAAAAGAAAAAGACTCCAAAGTTTAACTGTACATAGTTGGTACAATGGAACACTATGCTACCTTGAAGAACAATAAGGAAGCTGCAAGTCACCACATAACATGGATAAACTTTGAGGAAATTATGCTGATTGAAATTAGTCAGTCACAAAAGGACAAATATTTCATAAGACAATTATTGTGAAAGCTTAAGAAAATATGTTGTTGTTATGGATATGTGCCGTGGAGTCGGTTCCGACTCATAGCGACCCTGTACAGGGTTTCCTAGGTTGTAAATCTTTACAGAAGCAGAAAGCCTCACCTTTCTCCCGTGGAACAGCTGGTAGTGTCGAACTGCTGACCTTGCGGTTAGCACCCCGATTCGTAACGACTATGCTACCAGAGCTCCTTATTAAAAGAGAGAGAGAAAAAAAAAAAAAAATCATTGTTGAGGTATGGTCGAGGGGTTGGGGAAGGTGAAGGGAGGTGATGGTAGGGTAGACACATCATAGTTCAGGTATTGGGGAGGGCAATACTCAAGAAGGGAGAGGGGTGGAAGAACAAGGAAGATAGGGGAACACTGAGACAAGTTTGCATGGGCTAAATGGGACAGAGGTAAATACTGATGCATGCTCAAACTTGGAACAACAGGGCTCTGTGATACAGGGAATGAGGCATAGTCTGAAGAGGTAAAATAATACTAAGGTGCTTGACTATCTTATGAATATTGTTTTCCCTTGCCTACTATTGTAAAATAAATACATGAGTAGGATAGAAAGGAAGGTTGGAAAACATATTTACAGAAAGATTGTAAACCAAACTTCCACCTATAACTGACTGGAATACCTAAAAGAGTTTCTAGAACTTACCCAGTGAAATAGACCTCTTGCAGAGCTTTTGCAGTGTATAGGACCTTAGGTGGAATCCTGAGTCCCATCCAGAACCTTCATCAGTGTGACATTCCCACTAGAAAAGAGAAGCAGACCAGCCTGGAACAGCAAGACTTACAGAAGATACATCTTCAAACAAAGATTAGTAGAAAAAACTCAAAAGAAAAATGGCAGTCTGATTGGCTACAACAAGAATAAGCAAGTTGTTTGCCAAGAAGCCATCAAGGTAAGCAATCAAGTCCCTTCAGGAGAAACCCCCCTCCAAGACTGAAACTCCAAGGGAACACATGAGCAGGTATGTAAGCTTGCTGGCAACCACATTTATCTACTGGAGAGTGGAAGAGGGAAAAGGCAGCAATGAATAAATGGGTTGAGTTCAACCACATTCCATGGACTTCCATTGACCTGGAGATGAGAGAAAGAAAAGGAAGGGCTGACTCGTCCACAGTGTGGTGAGACCTGGGGACAATTGAGCCCATGTACAAGGACATAGCCTCAAAGGGATATAGCCGGGACTGAAGCATCCAGCTGATATGAAGTGAGGGGAGATGCACAATAACACACAAACTTGTAGATAGTACTCATCTGACCTAGCCTTGATGGCTTAATAATCAGAACTTGACTAGAGGAAGAAAAAACAAACAAACAAACAAAAACAATTTTTGATAAAGGAAACGAGGGTAAATTTGCTACAATTTGATGGACTTGCCCTATACTCATGGAGGTAATAGCTCAAAATACCAACAGAGATGGAAGGGATCTTCACATCCAATATCAATTCTATCCCCCTGTATACAGGGTAGATAGAGACAGGCAACTTAGACACTGGCTACCTAAAATGAGGGAGTTTGGTGTGGATCTGTGGATTAATGTGCCAGACTGCAAAGCTGTTTGAACCACAAGGTTGGCAGTTCAAGCTCACCAGCTGCTCCTCAGAAACCGTATACAGGGTCGCAATGGGTTGGAACCAACTTGATGGCACTTCACAACAACAACAACTGAAAAAGAGGGGACGATAAAGGCACAAAGTGACTGTCTTAAAAGGTTTCAAGACAGAGTTTAGTTTAAGAGTGTCTGGGGGAAGATAGAGTCCACTGAATACTTTTCATCTTATCCAGATGGGTCTGGTGAAAAGAGATAGGGATAAGACTCTTATGATTCAATAGAGAGTAATTGTTATCACGACTAATTACGACTGTCACAATTGTAAAGGTTGAAGTTTTGTAACATAAACAGGTTAGTAGGTAATCTTACTAACAGGACCCTAGAGGACCATCAAGGGAGAAGAGCACAAATGGAATGAAGGTCCTTATCCAGAGAATCAGTGATGCCAGAGATGGAGGCAGAGATGGGGACATGGAGAGAGAGACAGTAGTTGAGGACTCTAGACTCATGGAAAGAGTGAGACTGAGTGCTCGTGGGCAGGCTTGCAGAATGTTCCCTTTGGTGGTTTAAATTAATATATATGCCTGAGTGTTAAAAAAAAAAAAAAAAAGAGCTTAAATGAATAGAGAGAAATACTGTTAACTGATGGTACATGGATGGGATTATAAATCATTGTAATGAAACAAAGTATATTA
>NW_006408611.1:475583-476752 GCF_000296735.1 Chrysochloris asiatica | reverse complement strand
ACTGTGGGTTAATGCACAAGAGTGCAAAGACATTTGAATTGCAAGGTCAGCGGTTCAAGCTCACCAGTTGCTCCTTGAAAACTCTATACGATGTCACTATGGGTCATAATCGACTCAACGGCACTTCACAACACAATTTAATATTGTTTGGTTTAAAGTGCCGTCAAGTTTGTTCCAACCCATAGGAACACTGCATAAGGTTTCCAAGGATATGCTGGTGAGTTTGAACCACCATCCTTGAAGTTCAAACCAACCTTGAGTTCCAGCACTTTTCCAGTGTACCACACCAGGAATTAATATGTTGCCTTCAACCACACGTCTGTCAGTTTGTCATACTGTGATAGCTTGTGAGTTGCTGTGATTCTGGAAGCTATGCCACCAGTATTTTGAATACCAGCAGGATTACCCATGGTGGACAAGTTTCAGATGAGCTTCCAGACAAAGACAGACTAGGAGGAAGGAGTGATAAACTACTTCCAAATATTTAGTCACTGAAAACCTTATGAATAGTAGAAAAACACTGTCAGATATAGTGCTGGAAAATGAGCCCCTCAGGTTGGAAAGGACTCAAAATGTGACTGAGGGAGATTTGAATCCTGAAAGTAGAGTTGACTGTGATAATGAGAATGGAGTAAAGCCCATGGGAGTAAAGACTGTGGCACCTTCATTTGCTGATGAAGCACAAGTCAAAATAAAGAGAAACAGCTGTAAATATCCATTAATAATTGGAATATAGAATGAACAAAGTATGAATCTAAGAATTTGGAAATTGTCAAAAAATGAAATAGAATGCATAAACATTGATATCTTACTCATTAGTGACCTGAAATGGACTGGTATTGGCCACTTTAAATTTGACAACCATATGGTTTACTATGCAGGGAATGACAAATTGAAGAGCAATTGTGTTGCATTTACTGTCAAAAAGAACATATCCAGATCAGTCATGAAGTACAATGTTGTCTGTGATAGGATAATATCCATGTGCCTACAGGGAAGCCCAATTAACACCACTATTATTCAAATTTATGCACCAAAGACTAAAACCAGTGAGGATGAAATAGAAGAATTCTACCAACTTCTTCAATCTGAACTTGAACAAACATGCAATCTAGATGTATTGATTATTACTGGTGATTGAAATGCAAAGGTTGGGAGCAAAGAGGAAG
>NW_006408611.1:472642-474938 GCF_000296735.1 Chrysochloris asiatica | reverse complement strand
TATGGGCAAATTATTGAATGATGTAGAAAGCATCAAAATAAATTGGAAAGAATACACTGTATCAAAAAGAAAAGTATGATGTTCAACCATTTCAAGAGGTAGCATATGGTGAATAGCCAATGATACTGAAGAAAAAAGTGCAAGGTGCATTGTAGGAATTGGCAAAGGACAAGGTACTAGGAATTGATGGAATAAAAATTGAAATCTTTCAAGAAAGTGAGGCAGTATTGGAGGCACTCACTCATCTCTGCCAAGAAATTTGGAAGACAACTATCTGGCTGACTAACTGGAAGAGATCCATATTTGTGCCCAGTCCAAAGAGAGGTGGAAAGAGGAAATCGTCGGACGATATCTTGATAGCCCATGTGAGTAAAGTTTTACTAAAAGTAATACAGAAATGGCTACAAGAATACATTGACAGAGTACTTCCAGAGGTTCAAGCTGGATTCGTAAGAGGCTGTGGAATGAGGGATATCATTGCTGATGTCTGATGGATCTTGGCTGAAAGCAGAGAATATCAGAAAGAGGTTTACCTGTGCTTTATAGATTATGTAAAGGCTTTCAATTGTGTGAATTATGACAAGTTATGGACAACATTGTGAAGTATGGATATTCCGGAACACTTAATTGTGCTCATGAGAAATCTGTACCTGGACCAACAGGCAGTTGTTCAAACAGAACATGGGAACACTTAATGTTTTAAAATTAAGAAAGGTGTACAATAGGCTTGTATTCTTTCACCATATCTATTCCACCTGTATGCAGAACAAATAATTTGAGAATCTGGATTATATGAAGAAAAATATGACATCAGGATTGGAGGAAGATTCACTAACAACCTGCAATATGCAGATGATACAACCTTGCTTGCTGAAAGTGAAGAGGACTTAAAATATTTCCTGATAAAGATCAAAGAGTACAGCCTTTGATATGGATTACATCTCAATGTAGGAAAACAAAAGTCTTCACAAATAAACAACATTCTTATTAACGGGAAAAAGTGAAGTTGCCAAGGATTTCATTCTTTTTTTTTTTTTTTTTCAAGTTTCAGATATTTATTATTCAGTGTAAATACCAACACGATACATCAACATGATTCCATGCATTTAGGGAAGAAAGATATACTGGTTAAGTGGGAAATTGTGCGGATGGCTTCTGGAAGACCTTCATTCTAAGCAGCTTTAAGGGAAAACATTTATTTAGAAGCCAGGGCCTTCTTTCTTCAACTTGCTGTAACCCACATTCACTGAGTAGAACTTGTATTGCTAATTGGGGCCCAGTTTGTTCCACGGTTCTGGGTTATTCTTTCTGTCCCAACTAACATCTGGATTAAACAATGCCAGACACATGACATACAGTGCTGCTCCCGTACCTCCAATAAACACAAAGAGAGGTGTCAAGTTTGGGTGTTTCTTGGCCTGACTGAGGATCTGGTGAAGCATGTTTGTGGAGGAGGCCGCAGGTCTGGAAGGAGAAAACGAAGCTGGCAGGCCCAGAACCTAGAACTCTCTAAGGACTTCATTCTTATTGGATCAACTATCAACATTCATTGAAGCGGCAGTCAAGGAATCAAATGATGTATTGTAATAGGCAAATCTGCTGCACAAGACATTTTTTAATTGTTGAGGAGCAGAGATGTAAGCTTGAAGACTACCGGTGCTCCTGACCCAAGCCATGGTATTTTCAATAACCTCATATGCATGTAAATGCTGGACAGTAAATGAGGAAGACCGTAGAAAAATTGATGCTTTTGTCTTATGGTGTTGGAGGAGAATATTGAAAGTGCCAAGGGCTGCCAAAAGAACCAACAGATCAATTTTGGAAGAAGTGCTGCCAGAGTGATGGCCAAACTTTGTGTCTCAATACTTCAGATACATTGTCAAGAGGGACCAGTTGCTGGAGAAGGATATCATGTTTGGTAGGGTAGCGGGTCAGAGAAAAAGAGGAAGATACCCAATGAGATGGATTGGCCAAGTGGCAGCATCAATGAGCTCAAGTGTGGCAACAATATAGAGAGGTTGGTCCAGAACCAGGCAGTGTTCCATTCTGCTGTGTATAAGGTTGCTATGGGTTGGTACCAACTTGATGGCACCTAACAACTTGCAATCATACATTGACAGAGAACTTCCAGAGGTTCAAGCTGGATTCAGAAGAGGCCGTGGAATGAGAGATATCATTGCTGATGTCCAATGGATATTGGCTGAAAGCAGAGAATATCAGAAGGATGTTTACCTGTGCTTTATTGACTATGCAAAGGCTTTTGATTGTGTGGATCATGACAAGCTATGGACAACAT
>NW_006408611.1:470783-471407 GCF_000296735.1 Chrysochloris asiatica | reverse complement strand
CTTCTGGCACTGTATCTGACAATATTCTGGTGCTCTTCACCATGTTTCAGTATTCAGCATTTGGGTGGTATCTGACAAAATTCCACTGCTATTAATAAGATTTTCAGTGACTAAATATTCAGAAGTAATCCATCTCTCCCTCTTCCTACTCTGTGTTAGTCTGAAAGTTCGCTTAGCTGAAATCCGTCCACCATGGGTGACCCTGCTGATATTTAAAATATCAATGGCATAGCTTCTGGAATCACAGCAACACACAAGCCTCCACAGTATGACAAATTGACAAATGAGTGGTAGAAATAGTCCTTAATGACGGACACAATTCTACCAGAGAATTATTGATAACCATTAATTCATTCAGCAAACATGTATTGGGTACTTACTATGTCTCATGTACTATTTTGGTTACTAAAAATAACTACTGAATAGTATAAATCTCTTTATACCCACAGAACTGATTTTGTAGCCTCAAAAACAAGTCTTTATCTGTAGACTTCAAGCTGCAGGTTCAGTATTGACTCCTTCAGTATCGTTAACATCAGAGATCTCATATTATTATCACATTTAAATATCTATATTATATTCATATAATATGTTGTTGTTGATTAGTGCCATCAGATTTGTTCC
>NW_006408611.1:460521-470067 GCF_000296735.1 Chrysochloris asiatica | reverse complement strand
ATATATATTTACTACTATATGCATTTATTTAAATGTGAGTATATCATTGTTGTTGTTATTAAGTGTTGTCAAGTGGTTTCTGACTCATACTGACCATATGCTTTTCAAGCAATAGCTGAAGGTTTTGAACCACCAAACTTGTGGTTAATATTCCAGTGCTTATCCTACAGTGCAATAGCAGGACTATCTCAACAATAGGTTGCTGTTGTTAAGTGCCTTCAAGTCTGTTCTGACTGATAGGGATCCAGTATAGTTTCCAAGGTGTGAATGATGAGTTTGAACCACTGATACGGCAGGTCAAACCTACCTTGTGGTCCAGTGCTTATCCTAAAACATCACACCAGGACTAAATAAATATTGTTATTATTGTTAAGTGCCATTGGGTTGGTTCCAACTAATAGTAACCTTATATAGGGTTTCCAAGGAACGGTTGGCAAGTTTGAACCATCGACCTTAAAGTTAAATCTGACCTTGCAGTCGAGCACATTATTCCACAGTACCACACAAGGACTACACACACACACACACACACACACACACACACACACACACATATATATATGAAAAGGAGCTCTGGTAGCATAGTGGTTACAAATCGGGCTGCAAACCTTAATTTCAGCAGTTCAAAACTACCAGCTATTCTGTGGGAGAAAGATGAGGCTTTCTGCTCCCGTAAAGATTTACAGCCTCGGAAACCCTGTACAGGGTTGCTATGAGTCGGACTCGACTCCATAGCACATAACCAACCAAATATATATGAAAAGGTTCAAGGAAACAAGGAAGAATATTATGACTGGAACTACCTGGTAAAAATCCCAATCACCAGAGAAGTTTTCCGTAATCGCTTGTAATAAGAGCCTATGTTAATTTTAGAACAGCTGATCTCTAACATAATAAGACCTGTCAAATGCAACTCATCTCATTGTTCCCAAAATATGAATAGACATTCATATTATCTAGAATATAACAGATAGATATTACCATTATGGGGAATAAAGAAAAGGTGACAGGGATGTCCCATTTCTTGGTGTGCTCTGGTCACATTTCATCTTAATGTGATTAGGGGCCATTTGACACTTTAATCAGGGTGATATCTCACATGCCTGGAACACTTAGCAGGGAACTAGAGACTGAACATTGACATTTGTTTTCTCCTCGTTTTCAGTAAATCACTGTCACTCTAAGCTAGTGGGGCTCAATAGGTGTCTGGAGAAGAATTATGGGTAAAACATTTTAGTGAGTTCTCCTTGGTCATAGGCCAGATGACAAATTTAGCAAGTTTATTTACATATAAATATACTAAATGTACTTCCTAATGATTAGGTCAAGCCTATCATTCTATTTAATACTGTTATTACTTAAGGTGTGTTTCCAAGTAAAAACAAGCTCCCCTGCCCAAAAGTAAAGTTTTGATCAATTGAAGATAATAACTGTATTCACTCCTACTGAGATCAATTTTTGCCAAATGTAATTGATGGTACGGGAACCAGGCTAGTCATTTTTTATATTGTGTCACATTTTAATTATTAGTGCTGCCCTTAGAGGTAACTATTTTTATTTATATTTCACAAATGAGGAAAACGATCAAAGACACTGAATTGTTTGTCTAGTATAATATAGTTTATAAGTGGTAGAAGAACATAATCTTTTATGTTGTGCCCTACTTCACTGTATGAGAAAATTGTCGATACTGACAAACACTCAAGCAATCCAATAAGTACTCTTTTTAGCAAGAGTGAGGGCTTATTATTCGATTTTGCAAAATGGGGTGCCCAACCCAGTAGACAGGGGCAGATGTGCTGCATAGCTGGCCTGCAAATAATTTTATTTCCCTATCTTGAAAAAGCTCCTCCTCCAGTTCTCCTTTTACTGGGTATTAAGGTGTTTACAATCTCTTCCCAAAAGTCACTTACTAGTCCTTACTGGGAACATTCTCATGTAAAGTTAGTTTCCCCCTTTCCCCATGAACTTCCCCTATTTCCTTGAAGGGTATATTCTTATTTACAAGTTTCTAGCCAGTCAAACTAGTTCTTCCCCTCCACTGATCTTCTTTTATTATGCTCCTCTGCTACACCAAAGATACCCCTCAGTCCTGAAGATGTACCACACCATCAAAGAGTTATTTCTCATAACCAGAAAAATAATTAAAACAACTATAAGAGAATTTCCACATATGCTCTTCACCAGAGCTCCATTCCAGTATCTCACCCTATTGGCTCTGCCACTTTTACCCTAGACACAATACACATGCAGTTTTTCCAAGCTAATCTTTCTATCTACATTCTAAACACATTTCCCCACATCTATACAACAATATGTCACCAGAAATTGATCCCCCTTCCTATATCATCAAAGTTTCATTGTTATTGTTGTTGTTGTTGTTGTTGTTGTTGTTGTTGTTGTTGTTAGGTGCTGTAAAATCAGTACCGACTCATAGTGACCTTCTGCGCAGCAGAACGAAACACTACCCAATCCTGGGCTAACCTCACTGCACTATTATTGCCACGTTTGAGTCCATTGATACTACTGCTTGGCCATTCCAACTCTTTGGGCATCTTCCTGTTTTTCTCTGATCCTCTACCTTACCAAGCATGATATCCTTCTCGTGCAACTGCTTCCTCCTGATCATATGTCCAGAGTCTGGCCATCTTAGCCTACAAGGAGCACTCTCGCTGAACTTCTTCCAACATGGATTTGTTGGTTCTTTTAGCAGCCCATGGAACTTTCAATATTCTTCTCCAACACCATAACTCAAATGCATTAATTCTTCTACAGTCTTCCTTATTCACTGTCCAGTATTTGCATGTATATGAGGTAATTGAAAATACCATGGCTTGGGTCAGGCACACCTTAGTCTTCAAGCTGACATCATTGCTCTTCAACACTTTAAAAAGTTCTTGTGCAGCAGATTGGCCTAATGTAATATGTCCTTTGATTTCTTGACTGCTGCTTCCATGAGTGATGATGGTTGATCAAAGAATGAAGTCCTTGACAACTTCAATCTTTTCTCTGTTGATAAGAATGTTGTTTATTGATCCAGTGGTGAGGATTTTTGTTTTTGTTACATTGAGATGTAATCCAAAGGGAAGGCTGTGCTCTTTGATCTTCATCAGTAAATGTTTTAAGTCCTCTTCACTTTCAGCAAGCAAGGTAGTATCATCTGCATATCGCAGGTTATTAATGACTCTTCCTCAAATCCTGCTGTCATGTTTTTCTTCATATAACCCAGCTTCTCAGATTATTTGCTCAGTATACAGGTTGAATAAGTATGGTGAAAGAATACATTTCTGTTGCATGCCTTTTTAAATGTTAAACCATTCAGTGTTCCCATGTTCTGTTCTAACAACTGCCTGTTGGTCCAGGTACAGATTCCTCATGAGTACAATTAAGTGTTCCAGAATACTCATACTTCACAATGTTGTCCATGGCTAGTCATGTTCCACACAATCAAAAGCCTTTGCGAAGTCAATAAAGCATAGGTAAACATCGTTCTGATATTCTCTGCTTTCATCCAAGATCCATCGGACATAAGCATTGATATCCCTTGTTCCATGGCCTCTTCTGAATCTGACTTGAACCTCTGGAAGTTCCCTGTCAATCTATACTCACAGCCGTTTCTGTATTACCTTTAGTAAAACTTTACTCACATGGGATATCAAAGAGATTGTTCGATGATTTCCTGATTCTGTTGTGTCACCTCTCTTTGGAATGGGCACAAATACAGATATCTTCCCCAGTGGGTTAGATAGTTATCTTCCAAATTTCGTGGAATAAATGAGTGAGTGCCTCCAGGGCTGTCCCACTTTCTTGAAGATTTTAATTTTTATTTCATCAATCCTGGAGCCTTGTTCTTTGCCAATTCCTTTAATATGCCTTGGACTTCCTCCTTCATTATCATTGTCTCTGGATAATATGCTACCTCTTGAAGTGGTTGAACATTAACCATTTCCTTTGGTACAGTGACTGTGTATTCCTTCCATCTTCTCATGATGCTTTCTGCATTATTCAATAATTAACCCAGAGAATCCTTCAATAACGAAAGTCGAGGCTTAAAATTTTTCTTCAGGTCCCCCAGCTTGAGAAATGCTGAGCATGTTCTTCCTTTTTGGTTTTCTGCTTCCAGATCTTTGCACATTTTGTTGTAACATTTGGCTTTATCTTTTCAAACTGATCTTTGAAATTTTCTGTTCTTCTCTTGGACCTCCTCATTTCTTCCATTTGCTTTAGCATCTCTATGCTGGAGAGCAAGTTTCAGTGTCTATTTTGACATCCATCATCCATTTTGACCTTTTCCTTCTTTTTTGTCTTCTTAACGACTTTTTGCTTTCTTCATGTATGATGTTCTTGATGTCATCCCACAACTCTTGTGGTCTTCGGTCTTTAGTGTTTAATGTATCAAATCTGTTCTTCAGATGATCTGTAAATTCAGGTGGGATATATTTAAGGTCATATTTTGGCTCTCGTGGACTTGTTTTCATTTTCTTCAGCTTCAGTTTGAATTTGCTTATGAGAAATCGATGATCTTTTCCACATTCTGTCCCTGGCATTGTTTTGACTGATGACATGGAGCTTTTCCATAGTCTCTTCCACAGATGTAGTCAGTTTGATTTCTATGTATTCCTTCTGGGAGGTCCATGTGTATATTCATCTCTTTTGCTGTCTAAAGAAGGTATTTGAAATGAACAAATCATTTATTTTGCAGAATTCTATCATGCTATCTCTAGCATCATTTCTATCACGAAGGCTATATTTTCCAACTACTAATGTTTCCTTTTTGCTCCCAACCTTTGCATTCCAATTACCAGTCATGGTCAATACATCTTGATTGTATGTTTGATCAGTTTCAGATTGAAGAAGTTGGCAGAATTCTTCTATTTCGTCCTAACTGGTTTTTGTTGGTGGTGTATAAATTTGAATAATAGTGGTATTAACTGGGTATCCCTCTAGGTACATGGATATTATCCTATCACAGATAGCATTTTACCTCATGACTGATCTAGATATGTTCTTTTTGACAATGAATGCAACACAATTCCTCTTCAATTTATCATTCTTAAATAGTAAACCATGTGGTTTTCAAATTCAAAATGGCCAATACCAGTCTATTTCAGTTCACTAATGCCTAAGATATCGATGTTTATGCATTCCATTTCATTTTTGTCAACTTCCAATTTTCCCAGATTCATATTTCATAAATTCCATATTCTGATTTTCAATGAATGTTTACAGAAGTTTCTCTTCATTTTGAGTTTTGCCTCATCAGCAAATGACGGTCCCGTGGGCTTTTCTTCCAGAAGCTTAACTCCATTCAGGCCATCATGGTCAACTCTACTTTGAGGAAGCAGCTCTTCTCCAGTCGCATTTTGAGTACTTTTCAACACGAGGGGCTCATTTTCTGGCACTATATCTGTCAGTGTTTCTCTGCTATTCATAAGATTTTCAGTGACTAAATATTTGAAAGTAGTGTGTCACTCCTTCTTCCTAGTCTGTCTTCGTCTGGAAGCTCATCTGAAACCTGTCCACCATGGGTGAATCTGCTGTTATTTAAAATACTGGTGGCATCGCTTTCAGAATCACAGCCACTCACCAGCCACCACAGTACGACAAACTGGCAGACAGCTATATCATGCACATTAAGGAGCTCTGGTAGCATAATCGTTATTAATATGGATGCTAACTTCATAGTCAGCAGTTCGAAACTACCAGCTGTTCCGTTGCAGAAACATGAAAGTTTCTGCTCCCATAAATATTTACAATTTCAGAAACCCAAACAGGGTTGCTGTGAGTCGGAACCAGCTCCACTGCACATAACAACAACAACAGCAACATATCATTCACATTAATATGCAAATACATTGCTACTTTTCTCTTCTAAAAACGTTATTTCCCCTGTCCTGTACCATGCCAATCTTTAAAGAATTGCAAACTCTTTTAAAAACACGTCTAAAAACTCACTGCTGCTGATTACTCACTCCCATGTCTCTTAAAGCAGATTTTATCAACATGTTGTATCTATGAATTCCAGAACCAAAATCTTCTCCTTTTCCTCTTATGATATTAATCTTCTTTTATATGTTTATTTGCTGATTCTTCTCTTCTCTATAACATCTGCATACTGAAGTTTCCCAGTGTTTAACAAATAATCCTCTTCATCTCTTGGTGAAATCATCTAATATCATGATTTTACTGATAATCTCTATTCTGATGAATCTGATTTTTGGATCTCCTAGCCTTGCCTCTCTCCTAAACTCTAGACAGTCATATTTAACTTCATATCTCCATATTCAACACCATATCTACTTTTCTGTCAACTAGACACTTTAACCTGGGTTTGGTACACCAGTTATCAAAAACACCTAGAAAACAGCATTTAGTAGTCATTCAATAATCATTTGTTGTTTGAATGAATCAATGAATAAATGTCTACTGTCTAGCATATAAAAAACAAAACAAACAACACAATCAGAATTGATTACACCACATACCAACTCTGTAGGGTTTCCGAGGCTATAATCTTTATGGAAGCAGAAAGCCTCATCTTTCTCCTGGAAAGTGACTGGTGGATTTGAATTGCTGATCTTGTGGTTATCACTCTAGTGCTTAACCTACAATGTCACCAGAACTCATTCCTAGAATAGTTAGTGGTACAGAATTTAGAATTTAATAAATACTTTCTGTGTAAATGAATGAGAAATAAAAATAAGAAAACAATTACAGACTAAGGTTGACTCCTAGCCCATACCTTCTGCCTCTGATGAAATATTAATCTATTTAGCAAGATAAAGTAATATCTATGAAATAAAAGTTTTTCAGGTGTTATCTTTTTAGAAAGGGTATCTTACCTATTACATCTAGTTAGCCAACTACCTCCCATTCCCAATGTCCAGCTATTAGATTTCCCTTGTAGCAGTTGTTACTTTCTGTAACCATCTTGTTCACTTATTTACCTCTTAGTTTTCTCTAGAATATACTCTCTGTGAGCAAAAAGACCTTTGCTATCTGTTTATCATTACATATAGTACATCGTTGTTGTTGCTGTTGTTATTAAGTGCTGTTGAGACTGTTCTGACCAATAGGAACTCTGTATAAGGTTTCTGGTGAGCCTGAACTATCAAGTTCAAACTGACTTTGCAGTCCAGTTCATAACCCACAGTTCCACACCAGGACTATTAAAGTGTTTTTGTTAAATTCCATCAAGTCAGTTTTGACTTATAACAGAACCTGTATAGGGTTTCTGAGGAGCAGCTATTGGTCTTGAACTGCTGGCCTTGTGGTTCAAAGTACAATTCTGATCCTACAGTGCCACACCAGGAGACCAAGGCATGTACTCAATAGTTGTCAAATGAATGAATGAACCAATGAGTGTAATAGTAATATTATTAAGAATTAAATTTGATATAATACATTGTAAATGTGATGAGAAAATAGGGGTAAAAAAGATAAATAAAAGTGAGTGTGGTCATTAAACTATTCATAAATTAGATATAACTTGACCCAAAGATAAACTTGCCTATCTTCACATGGAGAACATTTTGCAAAAATTGTACAGGATTCAGTTTTTCTGCTTGCCAATCATCTCTCAATGTGTTCTGTTTTTCTTCCAGATGCAAATGGATAACTATAGCTATATCTCTCAACCTTTTATTTTCAATACATACTAAGGAATACTAATACCCCAGGCAATTTTCAAACCAAAGATATCTTGAATGTCAGTGTCTCGATTTTGGATGTATCTATGTGTGTGTACTTTATACATTAAAAGAGTAAGATCTTTTCACTTCCTTTAGAAGATATCACTTCAAGCAAATGCATGTTTTCAAAAACAGAGATTGCTAACTTTGGCCTGGTATTGTATTTTCTTGTCCTAGACATCATCATTTTCTGCTAGATAGATGCACTAGGGTTTTTGTTTCCTTGCATTTCCTTTTTTCTTTAAAAAAATAAAATAAATAAAAAATAGATGCACCCATTTTTCAAATAGCATGCCTAAAATAGCCAGCGAGTTTTCTGCCCATTTGTCCATCCTTTCAGCAAATCATTCACCAGTTTGGCATCTGCAGATTTACTTGAGTGGTCTTGGATTCCATCCTTGAGATAAATATTTATCATGATTCAGAAACTCATGTATACAAATGATATTATCTGAGAGTCTGCCAACCATAAAAAAGTTCAGCCCCATCTGCTAAAGCAGCCATTCACACTCTTTGATGCATTTTCAGAGCTTGTTGTTGTTAGGTGAAATCAATGCAGTTCCAAACCATAGCAAGCTTATGCACAACAGAAAGAAACAACCCCAGGTCCTGCATCATTCTCATATTTGCTGCAATGCTTGAACCCACTGTTGCTGCCACTAAGATAACCCATTTAGTTGGAGGTCTATCATTTTTTTTCTGACCCTCCACTTTGCCAAACATGATGACTTTCTCCAGGGCCTGGTTCCTCCTAATAGCATTTCCAAACTTGAGAGAAAAAGGCTGGACATCTTGGCTTCTAAAGAGCATTCTGATTGTACTTCTTCCAAGATAGATATGTTTGTTCTTCTGGAAGTTCATTATACCTTTAATATTCTTCTCCAACACCATAACTCAAAAGCACCAATTCTTCTATGGTCTTCCTTATTAAATGTCCAACTTTCACATTCATATGAGATTATTGAAAATACCATAACATGGGTCAGACCCACTTTGTCTTCAAACTAACATCTTTGCTCTTGAACACATTAAAGAGGAATTGTGCAGCAGATTTGTCTAACACAATACATTGATTTATTTACTGACTGCTGCTTCCATGAGTGTTGATGGTGGATCCAAGCAAAATGAAGTCTTTGGAAGTGTCAGTCCTTTCTCCGTTTATCATAGTATTGATAAAAACTGAGAGACAGGCCTTGATGGTGGATCAGGGAGAAGAGCAGTGAGGATCTCTGTCATCGAATACTGTACAAAGTAGGTTCAGGGAATGGTCCCAGAATGCTGAACTACATATAAATGAATATTTAGAAAATTTGAAGGCTTATTGTCAATAGAATTTGTAGTGGAAGCAAGAAATCTGATGCTTTCTGATCAGCTGGCCTTATCAGCTCCGAGAGCAGCCATCTTGGATGAGACAGAGCCAGGGAAGGATCAGAGCCACTGTGGATGCCTGACCCATCTTTGGAGATAAAGATGGGACTTTTCGTTTTGTTTTGTTCTGTTCATTGATCTCTCGCTGTTTTTGCACCTCCATTCTGGTGACTAGAGGGAGTGCCTTAGTGAGTGGACACCACCTAACCCAGGAGGGTTCTACTATGCATGCACACAGATCAGCTCAGACTTTAAGGGGAAAGGTTCTGCTTAACCTAAATGGCAGTGCAAAATGACTACAGCTGGCCCTGATCTTTCAATCATCAGGTAAAAGCCTTGAATTGGGGTTGGGGAGAGAGACAGACTAAGAAGTAAACAGGCCAAAAATGAAATGCTGAGTTACATCATAAGGACCAACAGTTACATCTTGAAGTTTCTCAGATGGTCTTGAATGCAAGAAATCAAGAGAGGGACATTAAAGTCAATT
>NW_006408611.1:458657-460282 GCF_000296735.1 Chrysochloris asiatica | reverse complement strand
TAAAATACCACCATCCAGGCAAGAACCAATACAAGCTGCCATATACCAGGTAGGCAGCCAACACCTGTAACAGTTACTCTGAGTTTTAGTAATAAGAAGAGTGAAAAGGGAAGCCCATTTCCTGACCACATCTACCTGGAGACAATCAGAAAGTATAACAAAACATCAACAGACATTCATATAATTATTAAGATCACAGGGAAAATCAGATGACCATATCGGCACATGTCCAGAAAAAAGATAAAGTGACTGGAAAATTAGCATGAAATAGACTTAGACATAACATTGAAAGTAGGGCAGGCTTTGAAAATACCTGAGAAGGAATTCAGAAAAATGACTCTGAAATGTATTCAAACACTTCACAGATGGTTTGAGAAAAATAAGAAAGAAGTCAGGAAAGTGTTACAGGAATAATCAAATAAGAGAGATACAGCATTGGAAACAATTCCAAACCTGAAAAGAGAAGTCCAAATGATTATTAATAAAATATAAGAAATGGACAATATACTGAAAAAGCAAAAAAGTAGAATTGAAGAGATGGAAGCCAGAACTAGCAAGCTCTCAATACTGCTAAAATAGAAAAGCAAGCAGAAAAAAGGATAAAAAATCTGAAGAAAGTCTAAGATTCGTGTTGGACAACCTGAAGTGGAACAACTTAAGAATTATTGACATTCTGGAACAGGAAGAATCACACAAGTCCACAGAGTAGATAGTTGAAGAGCTGTGGAAGAAAATTTCCCTAATATCCTGAAAAATGAAAAGATAAGAATCCAAGAAGCTCAATGAACCCCAGGAAGGATAGACTCCAAAAGAAATTCTCAAAGACCTATAATAATCAAGCTCTCCAAAATCAAAGACAAAGAGAGAACCCTGAAAGCAGCTAGGGAAAGAAAAGTGTTATCTACAAAGACAAGCAAAGTAGATTAACCTTGATCTCTCAGCAGAAACCATGCAGGCAAGAAGGTAATGGGAAGACATATATAAAACCCTGAAAGAAAAAAAAAATAAAAACAACAACAACAACAATAAAACTTCCAACAAAGAATTGTCTAACCAGCAAAGCTGTCAATCAAATATAACAATGTAATAAAAGCATTCTAGATAAACAAAAGCTATGGATTTCTTTGTACTGAGAACCAACAAGAAGAGACAACAACAACATATGTGGCAACACCACTCAGAACTCAATAGAAAAATGGAAGAGTCTAGAACAGAACAAAGCAATAAGAACAAATTCAGATTATATGGGAGGTCAGCCTATGAACAAAACAATTATAATGTGAAAGAAGGTAAAAACATAAGAACAGAGATCTAGGTGGTAAGCATTCCAGGCAGATTACAGGATAAAATAAACTATTTTGAATGGAAGGAAAAGTCAATTGAATATCAGATCACCTCAAAGGATATTAATACTTCACAACATACCAAGAAAATGAAAATACAAAAAGAACATAAAATCATTAAAACCATGAAGAAACTGACAAGAAAGAACACAAAAAGCATAAACTCAACACAGGAAGACATGCAGAACAAAGAAACAAGCAGCACCACCAAAAAAACAAAGCAAACATAATGACAGCAATTAATTCATAGTGTAGCTGTTATGAATTGGGCTGCTAATCTCA
>NW_006408611.1:455694-457559 GCF_000296735.1 Chrysochloris asiatica | reverse complement strand
GTGTCCCCTTGGTCTATGTACAGACTCCTAATGAATACAATTAAGAGTCCCATGATACTCATTCACCACACTGTTGTCCAAAGCTTATTATTATGTTGTTGAAATTCCTTGCATAGTTAATAGAGCAGAGGTAAACATGTTCCTAGCATTCTTTGCTTTCAGCCAAGAGTCATCTGAAGTCAGCCATGATATCTCTGTTTCCATATCCTTATCTGAATCTGGTTTGTATCTCTGGCAGTTCCTTGTCAATGAACTATTGCAATTAATTTGAATTCTCTTGAGCAAAATTTTACTTGCATATGATATCAAAGATATTGTCTGATGATGTCCACAATCCATTGGGTTACCTCTGTTTGAAATAGGCAAAAATGTGTATTTCTTCTAATCATTTGGCCAATCATCCTAATTTATTGGCATAGATGAGCAAGTACCTCCAGTGCAGCATCAGTTTGTGGGAAGCTTTCAATGTGTATTCCATCAATACTTAGAACCTCTTCTTTTCCAATGCCTTAGTGCACATTGGCCTCCTTCTTTCAGTATCATTGGCCCTTAATTGAATATTTATCATTCGTTTGGGTACAGTAAATTTGTGTATACTTTCTGTTGCCAAACCAAAACAAGGGTTTGGCGCCTATCAATGTAGTCAATCACAGAGATGAGTAGAGATCCAATCCAAGCTTTATTAGCAGAAAACCAGCAGCCTGGAGAATGGAGAGAATAAGTTCCCAATTTCATCCTGTCTTTCACAAGGATCAAACACATTATATCATGTATTGTACATTTGGATGTACACTACATCTATTTTAACATCCAGTTAGCATTCTTTGGAAAAATGAACAATAAGGCAATAAACTTCCCCAAATATTCTATCTTTAGGTAAAAATAATCAATAAATTAACAAACTTCCTCATTCTACCTTAAGGGTCTCAGCTGTTTAATCCCTGAGAAAACAATCTGGGTGGGTTTAAGCACATCCTATTCTCCTTGAAGAGGAATATTCTGGATTCATTGTCAAAAAAACGTATCCAGATCAGTCATGAGGTACAATGCTGTCTGTGATAGGATAATAACCATGAGGCCAGGTAATGCTATTATTCAAATTTATGCACCAATCACTAAAGACAGTAAGGATGAAATAGAAGAATTCTACCAACTTCTTCAATCTGAAATTGATCAAACATGAAATCAAGATATATTGATCATTACTGGTGTTTGGAATGCAAAGTTTGGAAACAAAGAGGAAGGATTAGTAGTTGGAAAATATGGCCTTGGTGATAGAAATGATGCTGGAGGTCACATGACAGAATTCTGAAAAATCAATGATTTTTTTTTTCATTTTAAATACATTCTTTAGACAGCTTAAGAGATGACTATACACATGGACCTTACCAGATGGAATACATAGAAAACAAATTGACTACATCTGTGGAAATAAATGATGGGAAAGCACTATATAATCAATCAAAACAAGGCCAGGAGTAGATTGTAAAACAGACCATAAATTGTTCATATACAAATTCAAACTGAAGCTGAAGAAAATAAAAAAAATCCACGAGAGCCAAAATATGACCTTGAATATACCCCACCAGAATTTAGAGATCATCTGAAGAACAGATTTGATACATTAAACACTAAAGTCCGAAGACCAGAAGAGTCGTGGGATGACATCAAGAACATCATACAGGGAGAAAGCAAAAAGTCATTAGGAAGACAAGAAAGAAGGAAAGGGTCAAAATGGATGTTAGAAGAGACACTGAAACTTGCTTTCCAGCATAGAGATGCTAAAGCAAACAGAAGAAATGAGGAGATATAAGAGCAAACAGAAAATTTCAAAGGTAAGCTCGAGAAGACAAAGTCAAATATTA
>NW_006408611.1:453391-454626 GCF_000296735.1 Chrysochloris asiatica | reverse complement strand
ATGAAGAGAACTTAAAATATTTACTGATGAAGATCAAAGAGCACAGCCTTTGGTATGGATTGCATCTCAATGTAAAGAAAATAAAAATCCTCACCACTGGATCAATAAAAAACATTCTTATCAATGGAGAAAAGATTGAAATTGTCAAGGACTTCATTCTTCTTGGATCAACTATCAACACTCATTGAAGCAGCAGTCAAGAAATCAAACGATGTATTGCATTAGGCAAATCTGCTGCACAAGGCTTTTCTAGCGTGTTGAAGAGCAAAGATGTCAGCTTGAGGACTAAGGTGAGCCTTACCCAAGCCATGGTATTTTCAATAACCTCATATGCATGTGAAAGCTGGGCAATAAATAAGGAAGACCAGAGAAGAATTGATGAATTTGAGTTACGGTGTTGAAGGAGAATATTGAAAGTGCCGTGGGCTGCCAAAAGTTCTGTGTTGGAAGAAATGCAGCCAGAGTGCTCCTTGGAGGCCAAGATGACCAAACTTTGCCTCTCATACTTTAGACATATTTTCAAGAGGAACAGTCACTGGAAAAGGATATCATGTTTGGTAAGGTGGAGGGTCAGAGAAAAAGAAGATCCCCAGCGTGATGGATTGGCAATGTGGCAGCAACAATGGGCTCAAGTGTGACAACAATTGTGAGGTTGGCCCAGGACCGGGCAGTGTTTCGTTCTATTGTACATAGGGTTACTATGAGTCGGTACTAACTTATTGCACCTAACAACAACAACATTCTCCTTGTCCTATTCTCCTTCTAGGACCATAAGTTCCTCTTAGATAACTTATCAACTTCCTCATTTGCAGCTGCTTAATTCCTGAGATAATTATCTAGTTAGTTTAAGCACACCCTAATCTCCTTGTCCTTTCTTCCTCTAGAACCACAAGGTCATTCCAGCCATTCTATAAGCTTCTTCATTTGCAGGGTCCTCACTTGAGACTTAATGACTAAACTCATTCCATTTTGTTTAAGTCCATGGCCTCACTTCTATCTTTTTGTTTAATGCTTTCTACACTATTCAATCTTTGCCCAAAGAATTTTTTAGTATTCCAAGACTAGGCGTGAATTTTTTCCTCAGTTATTTCACATTAAGAAAAGGTGAGCATGCTTCTTTTGATTTTCTAACTCCTGGGCTTTGCATATTTTATTATAAAATTTGATTTTTTTTGTCTCAAGATTCCCGTTGAAATTTGTTCCATTTGCTTCAGCATCTTCAAGCTCAAGGTCAA
>NW_006408611.1:447923-450168 GCF_000296735.1 Chrysochloris asiatica | reverse complement strand
GCAGAGCTCCTTTACTGCATGTCCACACAATCCGCCATCTTGTTTGTTCTCCTTACTTGTCTTCTTAATGAACTTTTTAAATTTTTTTCTTGTATCATGTTCTTAAAAGCACCCTACAACTTCTCTGGCTTTCAGTTATTAGTGTCTGATGCATCAAATATTTTCTTGAGATCACTTCTAAATTCAGGTGGGTTATGTGTAAGATCATACTTTGTCTGTTATAGATTTGTTTTAATTTTATTCAGCCTGAACTTACAATGAGCAATTTATGATCCACTCCACAGTCTGCCCCTGGTCTTGTATGGTCTTATGATATTGAGTTTTTCCACCATCTCTTTGCAAAGATATAATCAATTTGATTTCTGTGTATTCCATCTGGTGAAGTCAACATATAATCATCTTTTATGTTAGTTAAAAGGGTATTTGTAATGAATTCATTAGTCTGGCAAAATTCTATAATGCAATCTCCAGCATCATTTCTACCACTAAAGACAAATATTGATCCTTCTATATTTCCTACTTGTGCATCCCATTTCCAGTAATTGTCAATACATCGATTGCTTGTTTGATCAATTTCAGATGGAAGAAGTTAAAATTCTTCAATTTCATCAATACTAGTTTTTCTAATTATTAAGCCTTTTTATCTTCTTTATTTCCTATTCCTACCTTTGATTTGCAGAACTTTAGTCTCTGCTTTGATTTGTACTAGTGCACCTCTTTTACTTTCTTTTAGTGCCCAGCTTTGTGTAACTGATAAGAAGAGTTTGTTATTCTTTTATTAGTGCTTTGTTCTTGTTTGATAAGCTACTTCATGATTTTTTCCCCAGTTCTTTTCTGCTTCTCTAGGGTTTTGGGGTAGCTGCAGCTGAAAGCATAGAATAACACAAAGATATCTACCTGTGACTTACAGACTCTAGAAAGACATTTCACTGTGTGGAGTCATAACAATTTATAAATAGCATTGCAAAAATTGGGAATTCCACAACACTTAATTGTGCTCATGAGGAACATGTACATAGACCACGAGGCAGTTTGTTAAAACAGAACAAGAGGATACTGAATGGTTTAAAATCAGTAATGGTGTGTGTCAGGGTTGTATCCTTTCACCATACTTATTGAAATTCTATGCTGAACAAATAATCTGAGAAGCTTGACTATCTGAAGAAGAGTGGGCACCAGGATTGGTGGAAGGCACCTTAACAACCTGCAATATTCAGGTGACACAATTTAGCTTTCTGAAAGCAAAGAGGACTTGAAGTACTTACTGATGAAGCCCAAAATCAACAGCCTTCAACTATATCTCAACATAAAGAAACATCAGGATAAATATAGACAAGATTGAAGTTGTCAGGAATTAATTTTACTTCAAAATTAACTACAATCAATACTCTTGGAAGCAGCATTAAAGAAACAAAAAGATGTATTGCATTGGACAAATCTTCAAAAGACCCCTTTAATATATTAAAAATCAAAGATATCACTCTGAAGACTAAGGCACACCTGACTCAAAACATGATATATTTAATTGCCTCTTATCACAAAAAGCTGGAAAATGAATAAAGAAGACTAAAGAAAAAATGGTGGTCCATTTAAATTTTGGTGTTGGTGAGGAATTCTGAACATATCATTTATTGGCAGAAAAGTCCAGTTGTGTTGCTTTGGGAAACTTATTTTATTTCTTTGAAGCGCAGTTTCTCATTAGTGCTCTACTTCATAGGATTGTTGTCCAAACTTAAAGAGCAACATCATCAGCACTCCATAAATAATTTATCTCTCTCTCATTTCTTTCACTTTCTAATACATAGAATTTGTTGATTTTGTTCACAGAATCCTTTCTCTCTTTCCTTTTCATATGTGTGAGGCACATCTACTAATTAATGATTGAACTTACCCACTTTGTATGAGTGTAATAATATTTCTAGGAATGCTGAAAAAACATTCTTAAGATGTACAAAGAAGTATATAGTTCTGGGATATGTTTACCCTATTTTGGTATCTTCTATGTGCTAGCATTAAAAAAAAAAGACAAAATGGCCAAGGAAAGACTCAGAGACATAGGGAATTGTGCTCTTTGTGACTTCATTGAACTTCCTTGCCAGGTTTTTGTTTGTGTGGTTGTTTTGGAGTGTTGTCGAAACAGTTTTAACTCAGAACAATCCTAACAGAGCAAAACACTGCTTGGGCCTTCATGATCCTCACAATTGTTGCTATGTTTAAGCCCATTGTTGCTGCCACTGTGCCAGCC
>NW_006408611.1:445603-447428 GCF_000296735.1 Chrysochloris asiatica | reverse complement strand
TGGTTCCGTTGTGAAGATTTTCAGTTCTTTACATTGAGGTGTAACATTGTCTTTACATTGAGGTGCTTGTGTGGTCTTATGAATTATTTAATATGTCTATTCTAGTCTTGTCTTCGTAACTCCCATCAGATGATTCTTTTCTTGATGGACCTGGGTAATAGAAGGTGGAAGACAGTATTGATAGGATGACATGTTTCAGTTGTGAGTGAATGCTAGCAGGGTTAATTATAAAAACTTCAAATTTAATGTGGTGATAAAATGAGTTATCTCCAAAGCAGGAGAGGATATCTTACCAACATCAAAGGAAAACCAGAAGTGGACTGCATCTTTTGGACCACAAGATCATTATGCAGTAAACCACCTTGACCCAGGTACTGAAAGCTGTGATACCAGAAGAGTAGCAGAAAAGTAGCAACAGAATAAAGAGCCAAAGCATGAGACTGAGCAGTGAACTCACAGTTCATAGAACAAGTAAAGCTGAGTGATTTTGGGCAAGAGATTTGCTTGTAGAGCAGGTTGTCTCCAGGCACTTAATTGGGGTACCTAGATTTCCTGATCCCTGGCACTACAGCCAAGTACATTTCAACTGAGACTTATAATGGGGTAGTATGTCCAGTGTGCATATTTCAGCATCCCTAAAAGAGCTTTGTATTATTGTCCAGGAGCTCTAGTAGCATAGTGGTTATGATTCAGACTACTAACCTCAAGGTCAGAAGTTCAATACTACCAGCCGTTCTGCAGGAGAAAGATGAGGATTTCTACTCTCGTAAAGATTTACACCCTCAGAAACCCCATACAGTGACGCTATCAGTCAGGAATGACTTCACGGCACACCACCACCGCCTAAAAAATCTTTGTAATATTTTCCAGACAGAAAAAAAGTCTGTCTGTGGGCATGGCAGAGGAGAGGCTCCTCTGATTGGAAGAACTGTGCATGGAGCATTTTCTGGTCCTGAATTGTAACCTGGTATTTTCACATATAAACTCGTAACTATGAGAATGGTATCTGAGTTCTGTAAGGCCACTGTAATGAATTATCAAACCTAGTTGAGTAGAGAGGGGTTTGGGATGAATGATTAGTTTTCTTTTTTCATTTTTTTAGTAACATTACCTTATGCATTCCCTTTATTTAGGTAAATATTAGTTTAATATTTAAAACTGAAATTATTCTCTGAGTTCATATTTAATTGAAAAACATTAACGCATGGTTTTCAGAACCAAGTATAAAACAGTTAAGTTATTTCTTGGGCTCAAAAGTTCTTTGTCTCCATACAGAAGGCATTAGTTATAAGAACAACATTTAGGATCACAGGTGCTATTCAAGAAGTCACTTGCATATAGCTGGTTCAGAAATAATAACTCTCAAGGAATGTAGTGGTTACGAAATGGGCTGAAAACCTAAAGGTAAGCAGTTTGAAACTACCAGCTGTTCTGAGGGAGGCATGTATAAGATGTGATTGAAAATATCATGGCTGGTTCATGTATACCTTAGTCTTCAATGTGACGTCTTTGACCTTAAACACTTTAAAGAGTTAATTTGCAATGGATTTCTTTAATGCAATAAGTTCTTTGGTTTCTTGAATGCTGCTTCCATGAGTGTTGATTGTAGATCCAAGTAAACTAAAGTCTTTGACAATCTCAATATTTTCTACATTTATTAGTATATTATTTATGGATCCAGGTATGAGTATTTTTGTTTGCTTCCATTGAGGTGTAATCCAAAATGAGGGCTGTAGACTGATCTTCATCACTAAATATTTCAAGTACTCTTCAATTTTTGGACATATTGTCAGGAAGGAACAGTCGCTAGAGAAGGATGTCATGC
>NW_006408611.1:415795-417004 GCF_000296735.1 Chrysochloris asiatica | reverse complement strand
GCGGTATGTTTCCGTTGCATCTCTGCGGCTCCTATTTTGGTCCCGCCACTTGGACTCACCCAGGATGTGGGCTCAGGCCTCAGTGTCTGGCCAGCAGATTCAAAAGTATGCGATTTCCCGCCTCAGCCCCAAATTCCACAGGCTATAAGCCTTAAAACCTTTAAACTATTCATATTTCTGTGGGTCCGAGTTTTGGAGCTCTGTCTTGCATCTTGTTAGCCTGGAATTCTGAGTTATTGCTGACGGCGACCTTCACTACACCTTCACCTTAGCCGCCATCAAGCCCCGCCTCCCCCTCTGCCTTTTTGATCTTTGCTGTTATTGATGATGTGAGATGATATCTCATTGTTGTTTTGATTTGCATCTTTTTAATGGCTAGTGATCATGAACATTTCTTCATATGTTTGTTGGCTGCCCAGATCTCCCCCTTGGTGAAGTGTCTGTTCATTTCCTGTGCCCATATTTTAATTGTGTTATTTGTCTTTCACTTGGAGAGTTGTTGTAGTTTCCTATATATTTTAGAAATGAGTCATTTTTCTGATGTGTCATTGCAAAAGATTTTTTCTTATTCTGTGGGTTCCCTTTTTACTCTTTTGGTGAAGTCTTTTGATGCTCATAACTTTAAAGTTTTTAGTATGTCCCAATCATCTATTTTGCCTACTTTTGTTTGTGTAGTTTTCAAAATGTTTGGTAGTCTGTGTATTCCCTGAATTAAACTGTCCCTTTTGTCCCTTTTTTGTCATTGATGGCCTTCATAGTTATAGGATTCACATTTAGGTCTTCAATCCATGCTCAGTTGCTTTTTGTATAAGGTGTGAGGTAAAGGTCTTGTTTCCTCTGGATTAATTATTATAGTTTGTTCTATTCTGAACTCTTTCATCTGTCAATTAAGTTCTGATGGTACTGTCACATATGTCAGTCTATGATTGTTGTCACTTCTTGTTGTTTCTCAGTCTAAAGAACCCTCTTTGGGATGCTTTGAAATGCTGCGTTGGCTTCGGCAAAATCCCTTAGCTTCTTTTTATCTGGGAATGTTTTT
Organism: Chrysochloris asiatica; assembly: GCF_000296735.1. NCBI lineage: Eukaryota > Metazoa > Chordata > Mammalia > Afrosoricida > Chrysochloridae > Chrysochloris > Chrysochloris asiatica. Next base: position 415,965 of record NW_006408611.1, on the reverse strand, counting down.
ACTTACTATACCTTCATATTAGATTGAATATGCAGCTTTGTTGGGTAGATGACTCTTGGTTGGCAGGTTTTTTTTTTTCTTTCAGTGTTTTATATATGTCTCCCCATTGTCTTCTTGCCTGCATGATTTCTGCTGAGAGTTCAGAGCTTAGTCTGATTTGCTTTCCTTTG
>NW_006408611.1:412936-413448 GCF_000296735.1 Chrysochloris asiatica | reverse complement strand
TTCCAACCTGAGGGGTTCAGTTTCCAGCTCTGTATCTGACAGTGTTTCTCTGCTATTTATAAGGTTTTCAGTTACTAAATATTTAGAAATAGTTCTTCACACCTTCCTAATCTGTCTTCATCTGGAAGTTCACCTGTAACTTGTCCACCATGGGTGACCCTGCTGGTATTTAAAATACTGGTGGCATAGCTTTCAGAATCACAGAAACTCATAAGCTATCACAGTACAACAAACTGACAGATGGGTGGTGGTTCAGAGCTTAGTCTGATTTGCTTACCTTTGTAAGTAATATTTCTCTTTCCCTTAACTGCTTTCTGGATTCTCTTCTTGTTGAATAAAATATAACAAGACCCATATTTAATACTATATAAAAAATGTACTCAACATGTATTAAAGGCCCAAATGAAACCCTAGAACTATTAAAATTAACAATGAAAATATATGGACACACTTTGGGTCTCTGATATATGATATAAATATACTATGTAGCATAACTGAAAACACACAAGCAG
>NW_006408611.1:410845-411641 GCF_000296735.1 Chrysochloris asiatica | reverse complement strand
TTCCTGACTGCTGCTTTCATGAATGTTGATGCTTGATCTGAACAAAATGAATTATTTGATAACTTCAATATTTTCTCCATTTATTTGTATGTTATTTATTAGTCCAGTAGTGGAGATTTTTGTTTTAGTTACGTTGAAATACAGCCCATTCTGAAGGATGTGGTCTTTGATCTCCATCAGTAAGCATTTTAAGTCCTCTTCCCTTTCAGTAAGCATGATTGTATCATCTGGATATAGCAGGCTATTAATAGTCTTCCTCAAATCCTGATGCCATGTTTTTCTTTATATAACCCAGCTTCTCAGATTATGTGCTCAACATACAGATTGAATAATATAATATGGTGAAAGAATACAAGCCTGGAGCATTCTGTTCCTAATTGTAAACCATTGTGTCTTCCCTTGTTCTGTTTGAACAGCTTCCTCTTGGTCTATGTACAGGTTCCTAATGAACATAATTAAGCATAAATTTGATTGTGTGGATCATGACAAACTATGGTCAAAATTCTCCATAGTTTGTCATGATCCACACAATCAAAATCCTTTTCACAGTTAATGAAGCACAGGTAAATCTCATTCTGGTAGTCTCTGGTTTTAGCCAAGATTCATCTTACATCAGCAATAATGTTCCTCATTTCACTCCTTCCTCTTAATTTGGCTGAAACTTCTGAAAATTCCCTGAAAATTGCTAAAGATAATACAAAAATGTATGGTTATAGCCATTTTTGTATTATCTTTAGCAAAATTACACTTTTGTGCAGTAGTAATGACATTTTCCAATGATTTCCACATTCCATTG
>NW_006408611.1:409756-410745 GCF_000296735.1 Chrysochloris asiatica | reverse complement strand
TGAGAGTTTTTCATCCTTATTATTCTTTTAAAGCTGTGCTTTGCTTATACTGAGTCTGCCTAGTGAATTTGAACAACTGACCTTGCAGTTCAAACTGACCTTGTTGTCTAGTGCATTAGCATACAGCACCACACCATGATTCATACAAGATGGAGTACACAGGAGTTAAATTTACCACATCTGTAGGAAAATACATTGGAAAACCTCAATATCATTAACCTAAACAAAGCCATGGGCTGACTGGAATAGACAATCAATTGTTGATATGCAAGTTAAAGCTGAAGCTTAAGAAAATTGAAACATGCCCATAAAAGTGAAAATATCACCTTCAATGTATCTCACTGAATTTAGAGATCATAAAAGAATAGGTTTGATGTATTAGACACTAATGATTGAAGACCAGAATAATTGTGGGATGAAAAAAAAAAAATGCAAGAAGAAAGTATAAGTTGAATAAAAATACAGGAAGAAGAAAAAAAAAAAAAAAAAAAAGACCAGAATAGATACCAGAACAGACTTTGAAACTAATGTGAATTGAAGAAATAAGGAAGTAAAAGAGTTAAAAACAAAATTTTAAAGGACAACTTAAGAAGACAAAGTAATACAATTAAATGTGCAAAGACATGAACTTAGAAAATGTGCAAAGACCTGCAAAAGAGAAGAATAAAGACAGTATTTCTCAAACTTAAAGAACAGGAAAAAAAAAAATCAAACTTGTACTTGAAATTTTGAAGGATTCTATAGGCAAAATATTGAATAATGAATAAAGTAACAAAAGAAGATGGAAATAATACAGTTACTGTATTAAAAAGAAATGGTATCATTTCAAGAGGTAGCATATGATCAAGGATCAATGGTACAAAAATAAAAAGTCTAAGCTACAATGAAGACATTAGTGAAAAACAAGGATCCAGCAACTTAGAGAATACAAATTGAATACTTTCATGAAACTGATACAGCATTAGAGATACTCACTCATGTATGCTAAG
>NW_006408611.1:405260-409656 GCF_000296735.1 Chrysochloris asiatica | reverse complement strand
TGTTCTGAAAGCCTGCCTCCTGGCAACCAGCAACCAGTCCCTGTCTTTCCATGAGTCCAGAGTCCTTAGCTGCTCCCTCTCTCCATGTCCTCATCTCTGCCTCCATCTCTGGTGTCACTGCTTCTCTGGATAGTGTCCCACATTCCACTAGTGCTCTTTTCCCTTGATAGTCCCAGTGTCCTCTGTTTCTGGACTGTAAGATTAACTACTTCTCCATTTGTGTCACAAAACTTCTACCTTTACAGTTGTGACAGTCACAATTAGTCATCATAGCAATTACTCACTATTAAATATAAGAATCTTATCCCCCTGTCTTTTCATCGGATCCATCTAGACAAGATGAAAACTATTCAGGAGGGACTCTATCTTCCCCTGCACACTCTTAAAATAAACTCCCTTTTGAAAGCTTTTAAGCTAGTCACTTCGTGCTTTTATGGCTCCCTCATTTTAGGTAGCCAGTGCCCAAGTTGCTGGTCCCTGTCTACCCAGTCTACAGAAGGGATAGGATTGATAGTTGATATGAAGACTCCTTCCCTCTCAGTTGGTATTTTGAGCTACTACATCCACAAGTTTACTTCAAGTTCATCAAATTGTAGCAATTTACACTCATTTCCTTTATCAAAAACTGTTTTGTTGTTGCTGTTATTGTTTTTATCTTCCTCTAATTGAGTTCTGATTATCAAGCCATTGAGGCTAGGTCAAATGGATACTATCTTCAAGTTTGGGCAATCTTGTGCATCCCCTCTCAGCTGGATGCTTCACTCTCAGCTCTAGCCCTTCATTTTGCCGATGAATTTTAATGCGCCTTGGACTTCTTCCTTCAGTATCATTGGGTATTGATCATGTGCTACCTCTTAAAATGGTTGAATATTGACCATTTGTTTTTGGTATAGTTACTCTGTATATCCCTTCCATCTTCTTTTAATGCTTTCTGCATTTTTAAATACTTTGCCTATAGGACCCTTCAATATTTCAAATTCAGGTTTGAATTTTTTTTCATATCCTCAACTTGAGAAATGCTGAGTGTGTTCTTCCATGATGGAATATACAGAGTCCAAGATTATTTAAATTTCTCAAACATTACCAAGCACTTTGAGACCATGTGTTGCTGGGCCTGGGACCTCAGGACCAAAGTATCAGGGAAAACAATGACATAGCATAATTCCCGAATACAATGTTCTACATCCTACTTTGGTGCGTAGTGACTTGGATCTTCAAAGCTCATGAACAACCACTTGAAGTGTAACTTTTGGTCTGTCTATATGCAGAGAAAAGGAGAATAATGAAAGTTTAAAATGCGTGGAATAAGTTAGTCCTGTGGACTAATTGTTGTTGTTATAGAACACATGGATATCAGTCACCATGACTCTGATACAAGAGAGACTAACTGTTCTTAAAGGATTCACATTAGAAAATCCTGAATACAGTATGAAAAAATGAGGTACAAAACTCAAAATTATGTATGTAGAAAAAAGTATATATTGGCTTATTGGTCAGGAAGACACTAGAGCAACTTAAGACTATGACCCTCAGATCCCCTTCAGGTCTGGAGCTGGACTCACTCTCATAGGCCAGGATTTAGCCAATTGATAGAGCATAGTGGCTATGAATTGGGCTGTGAACTGTAAGGCCAGCAGTTCGAAACTACCAGCTGAACAGAGGAAGAAAGATGAGGCTTTCTGCTCCCGTAAAGATTTACAGCCTCAGAAACCCTGTATAGGGTCGCTATGAGTTGGAACCGACTCCACAACACATAACAACAACAACCATATGGGAGGGGGCAGTAACCTTAATAAGGTATGCTTACCGTGGAATAGTCATCCATTCAATATAAAAAAGTTAATATTTACCGAAGGACAAAGTTCAAAACAGTGGGTGAGGAGGGAATAGTGGAAATTGGAACCACAGAGAGAAAGTGGAATAACTGTTGTTACATGGAGGGGTAACAATCATTGAGATCAAACTAAGTGTCTGATTTGTTTAATGTAAAACTGATGATCTACTCGGTAAACCTTCATTAATGTCACAATAAAAAGTTACATGCACTATCACACACACAAAATACTGGTATGATAACATCAAGAATCACAACTCAAAAGCCACCACAGTATGACAAACTGACAAACTTAAAAAAAAAAAAAATTCTCTATTTCAATTAATTTCTTCTTTGATTTATCTGTATATGCATTATTTCATCAAACACTACAGATTCTTCATTTAAATATATCTAGAATCTTACTCCTTCTCATTACTGCTACTGTATCACCATTTTCTTTCACCTGAATAAATGCAATAGGCTTCTACCTCTGTGACATCCCATTTGGAAGCCATAAGCCATGTGTGGTTGTTGAACAATTGAAATATAATTAGTTCAAATTGAGATAAGCTTTAACTGGACTAAGAAGATTTAGTATGACAATAATAATGTAATGTACTTTGTTGAACTAAATAAAATATATCCTTAGATTCATCTGCTTCTGTTGCCTTTATGTAGCTACAAGTATATTTATAATCATATACATGGCATTTATAGTTTGCATTATATTCCTATTGGGCAGTAATGTTCTAATCAGTCTGCCTGCTTCCACCCCTTCTTTCCTTTTTCTACTTTAAATACAACTTGTCAAAATGTTGCTTATATTGTAACACTCCTATGTTCAAAGACAGATTTCCATATTACTTAGAATAAGTGACTTTAAAATAGCTACAATAAAGTAATGTTAAAAAGATGAGAAAAAAAATGATTTTATTTATTTTCAAACCCCCATTAAATTCTATCCTTTTGTGTCCTCCTATTACCCTGTGATACATATCATAGTGCTTAGGATTTTCCAGAGAGAAAATCACCTAACACTCCTTCCCCACCACCTCCAGCAAATTAATTAGCATATTAAAAGTTACATTCATGATCCAAGCAGCCAAGGATTCCATGGGAGGCACTGCCTTCAGGGTTGTCATGATGGGAGTGATTCTTAGTGTCACAATCAGAGAGGAGCTACAGTACAAATGAAAAACAGTCAAATTCAGAAAGGCCACAAAGAATTTCCTTATTCCAAAGTCAAACCCTGCCCCACCAAATATTCACCCTCTCTTTGGTCATGGTAATGAAGTCTACTTAATGTACTGAATGAATACAAATCAGTAAAATGACAGAACAGCAAGGTAAATAGCAATCAGATGCTTAGTACACAGTGACAATGAGCCTGTCTATGAAACTTAGTAGTGAGATGCATTCTCTTATCTATAAAATGTGGGTAATGAAACCATTCTTATAGAGTCAAAACAAATGTAATAATGTAAAACACTACTGATAGTTTTAGACATATGGCAAGCACTAAGTGAGGAGTGATGGTGGAATCAGTTCTGTCTCATAGTGACCCTGTACATGGTTCCTGAGGCTGTAAATCTTTATAGGAGCAGAAAGCCTCATCTTTCACCCGCAGAATAGCTGGTAGTTTCAAACTGCTGACCTTGAGGTTAGCAGCCCAATTCATAACCACTATGCTAGCTACTATTGTTTCCAGGCTTCATTACTTGGGTCACATTGCCAAGTGTCTTCATAGGCCTTTGAAGATAATATCTGTTACTTTCCATTTTATAGACTGGTACCATTTCTTCCTGTATCAGTGAGTAATACCTGCATATTAGAAGCAATCCAGTCATTCTTTATATTAGTCCCCAGGGAGGAAAATCATTTCCTCTGAAACAGATGGGCACTGAACTAAGTGAGACACTAAAGATTCTTTAGTACAACTTCATCATTTTCCAAATGAGGAATAAGTCTTTTGAGGACAAGGGATTTTCTAGGAAAGCACACATTTTTTTCTAATGGAATTAGCAGAGTCCTTTGCAGTATGAAAGGGAGAGGGTAGCACAGCAGAAACTCCTGATAATGTCTTCACAGAAATCAAGTTGACTACATATGTGGAAAGATTTAATGAAGAAGATCAGTATCATTAACAAAATATACAGATGTCAACTATGGAACTAATCATCAATTGTTCATATGCAACTTCAGGTTGAAAATAAGGAAAATTAAAACAAATCCATGAGATCCTAAATATGACCTAGAATATATGTGGCCTGAATTTAGTGACAAGCTCAAGAACAGATCTGATGCATTAGACTGACATGATTGAAGACAAAAAGAATGGGTTGACATCAACAACACCCTATTTGAAGAAAGCAAAGGTCATTACAAAGATGATAAAGAAAGGAAACACCAAAATCAAAATGGATGTCAGAAGAGACTCTGATATTTGCTCTTGAATGTAGAGAAGCTAAAGCTATTGGAAGAAATAATGAAGTCAACAAAAGAAAATGTTATTGTGAAATGTATAAGGACTTACAGTCAGAAAACCAAAAAAAGGAAGAACACACTAAGCAATTTTCAAAC
>NW_006408611.1:390662-397755 GCF_000296735.1 Chrysochloris asiatica | reverse complement strand
AGTAATCCACTATAAATTGATGAACTTGACCTATACTCATGGATGTGGTAAATCCAAAGATGGAACAAATTTTTCCAGGGAGGATCATCCCTCGGCCCCCACCCCCTCAGTACACAAGGTTGACAGGGATGGGCAACTTAGACATTGGCTACCCAAAATGGTGGTGGTGGTGGTGGTGGGGTGCTACAAAGACAAGAAGTGACTGGTTTACAAGCTTTCAATAGGAGCCTAGTTCCAGAGGGTGCAGGGCAAGGTAGAATCTCCACTGAGTGGTTTCCAACCTGTCTGGACGGGCTTGTGAAGGGAGATGGGGATAAGACTCTTGTATTTCAATAGTGAATAATTGCTATCAGGACTGACTGTGAGTGTTGCGAATGTAAATGTAGACATTTTGTAGCAAAAGGAGGGGAGTGGTTGATTTTGACCCTAGGACCATCAAGGGAAAATGGCGGTGTGCAGGACCCTATCCAGAGAAGCAGTGATGCCAGAGATAGAGGCAGAGATGATGACATGGAGAGATGGAACAGTTGGGGACTCTGGACTCAGGGAGGGAGTATGGCTGTGTGCTGAAGTCCAGGGGGCAGGCTTGCGGGGTGTACCCTTTAGTTGTTTGATGATGCATGGAGGGGATTGTAATCACTGCAATGAAATGAAATACAAAATGATGAATGTAAAGCTGATGTTCTCCCATGTAAATTATCACTCAATTCACAATAAAAACTTAAAAAAAAAAAAGAGTTAACTTAAAATAAACTATTGTATTACTCACAAAAATTTAAAAAAATAAAGAGAGGTAGCCCATTGGAATGTGGATTTCATCTAACAATTTCATTGATATCACATCCAAGGAAAATTTGTTGAAGATAGTTTAAAAATGGTTGCAACAGTATATCAACATAGAACTGCCAGAAGTTCAAGCCTGATTAGAAGAGGAAGTGTAACTACGGATATCGCTGCTGACATTAGATGAATCTTGACCAAAAACAGAGATTACAGGAAATATATTTACTTGTGCTTTATTTCATATGCAATGGCATTCGTCTGTGTAGATCATAACAAACTATAGGTAACATTGCAAAGAATATGTAGTGCAGAGCACTTAATTATACCCATGAGGAACCTGTTCATAAAATCAGAAGCAGTCATTAGAACAGAACAAGGTGTTACTGACTGGTTTAAAATCAGGAATGGATTGTATTAGGGCTATATCCTTATGCTTATTCCAATTGTATACTGAACAAATACTGAAAATCTGGATTATATGAAGAAGAATGTGGCATCAGTATTGAAGGAAAACTGAATAATGTGTGACATGCAGATGACATAACAATTCTCGCTGAAAATGAAAAGGACTTGAGATACTTACTGATGAAATAAAATACTATAGTCTTCAGTTATGGATTTCATCTTAATGTACAAAAAAAAGTATCCTCGTAATTGTGCTAGCAAATAACAAAGTAAAGTAAAGATTGAAGTTGGTAAAGATTTAATTTTGCTTCAATCCAAAATCAATGCTAATGGAAGTTGATTCAAGGAATAAAATGACATACTGCATTAGGTAAATCTGCTGCAAAAGAACTCTTTGGGCCAGACCACTGGCTAATGGATGCAGAGCGGAGGGCCTGCTGACTGTTCTTGGGTTCTAGGGTGCCAGTGGCATCGTGGTTTGGCTGGAGCTAAGACTCAGATACACCACTGTATGGAGTTGGGTAACACCTTCTTGTGCTAGAGGCTGGATACGCTTTTAGCTCTCACGGAACAGTCTGGAACATACATGCAGGAGGAATCCAGCTGCTATACTGTGAGACTTCTCTTCCAGCATTCCAAGTGTCAGAATGGAAGGTGTTACACCGCTGACTAGATGTTCCATGTACCTTGGTGAGGACCACCACGTGGCTGCGAGCATCATTGAGAGACACACTAGCTAGAGGATTGCAGTTATCATCAGCAGTGGCTGTATTTATAAGTGAGACACAACCCATCCATCTTGGGTCAGTTCTAGAGATGTTACAGGAAGCATACTGAGTTTTGTGCACATAAGGATTGCTGGTCCAGAAGACTTAGAGTGACCTGACCTAGGACTCAATCCGTAGGTCACCCGGGATTTTGTTTAAATCTAAGGCAGTGCAAATCTGCACCACGAGCTAGTTGATACCCTTAAGAGTTAGAGTGAGACGATATTTGGGACAATGGCACTGGCACTGCTAGAGGACTGGTGTGGGATAATGAATGTGGATACTCAGAAATCACTGCTGGTTCTGTGGATACCAGTGGACTAATGATGAGGCTGAGATTCAGGAGGTTCTGCAGGATAAAGTCCCTGGGCAGGTATAGACCACTTGGTAAAATATTCTGGAAGCAGGATAATGCCAATGCTGTCTTGTTAGAGCTTATGGAGGAGCTTGATACAATGATCCCCAGTGAGGTGTAGGGAAGGGGTGGTATCTGCAAAGTGGTCTTTAAGACCCCTAACCAGGACACTGAATTTCTTGAAAGACTAAACCTCTTTTTAGAAAAAGAGGGACAGATATTAGTAGGTATGTTCCTAGCCCTTGGGTATGAGGGAGTGTCGACAGCTGCTGTCCCTTCCATATCACTAGAATTACTGTCCAATTTGGTGGAACAAGGGATTGCCCATGCACCTCATTCTCTGCTACCCATGAGATATAGAAAACTGAGAATGTTCTCAGGTAGTGTTGTTCCAGCCCCAGAGGAAGAGCCCTTTGAAATCTGGTTAGAACAGGCCTCTGAGATTGTCAAACAGTGGCCAGTAGCAGAAGCAGAAAAGAAAAGGTGGTTAATGGAAAGCCTACGTGGTCCTGCCCTGAACCTCATGCATATAGTTCAGGCAGACAATCAATCCGTAAGTGTAGAACAGTGCTTGGAGCCGTTTAAGCAGAACTTCACAGGTTAGGTACCTGAAGACCTATCAGGAGGAGGGTGAGAAAGTCTCTGCCAATGTATTACATTTAGAAACCTTACTCTGGAAAGCTGTTGAGAAGCGTGTCATTCCTAGAAATATTGCAGATCAAGTCCGTTTGGAACAAGTCATGGCGGGGGCAAGACTTAGTGAAATACTGTGGTGCAGGCTTAGGGAGTTGAAAGATCAGGGACCACTTCCCAGCTTCCTTGAGTTCATGAAGGTATTACCGGAAGAAGTGGAGGAAGAAGCCTCTTTTGAACGGGAGAATCTTGAAGATCCAGATGGCCCTTAAGTTAACCAGGCCGACCCATAAGAACCGACTTGTAATAGAATTACAGTAGTGCACTGAGGAACACTTGCTTTACTAGACTAAGACCCTTTCAGATTTTTGTGTGTTTGTGTTTTGTTTTTTTTTTTCCTTTAATGCACTGGATGAAAATAAAGATGTTCAATCCAAGTCTTAACTCTTCTTTCAAAGAAAAATACCTGAGAGTTCCTTGAACTCTACATCGATTATTAATAACAAAATTATATTCCAACTATTAGATTGTAAACTGAAAGGAATCTGAAACATGAGTATTAAAAATTTCCCAAAATTGACCCATAAATTGACATAAATAGAAGGAACCAGAGACATCAGAAAAAAAATGTTTTTTTGTAATACATTTGAAAACCTGAACTGTCTTAGATTTCTTTTCTCCCACCAGCAAATTATTTCTGAATGTACTTTGAATTGTGAGGCACTTTACAAGGAGGTATACAAGTCTTAAACCTACCAAACATGGGCCATGCTCTCAGGTAGTTTACAGTCTAGTGGAAGAGGTGGTCTAGACAGGTGAAAGTTAAATAGCCATCTATGTAAATAAGTTCACAGCACCAATAACAGTGTTGTCACCAAACGAATACTACCACCTCAGCCTGTAGGTTTCTTTTTTCTCTCTTTAACAAGCATTGGTTAAGACACAGGTGACTCACCTAAACCCTGCTTCTACGAGGTCTACCACCTGAGTGGCATCCTTCAAGAATGGGTAGAAATTCGAGGCAAGCAAGCAGGAGAGTGAAAATATGCAGGACATGTTTGGATTTATTGAACACATTAGAGAGGAAAGCTTTAGTGGTGACAAAGGACAATGAGCGGAGAAAGGAAACTCACATTTATTGAGGGCCTACGATGTGCCAGGTGTTTTATGTATATCTCATTTAATGTGTACAGCAACCTTAGTAAGGATCGCATTTTTGCTATTTTGGAAAGAGAAAGAAAAAAGCTCAGATGGTTAAGTGATCTTCCTTGATGTCAAAATGCTAAGATGTAACAGAAGCTAAAACTATCTGACTCATGTGAATCTGATCTCTACTATGTTAGAACTTTTCAAATTGTGTTCAGTAAAGATAACACGCCCCCCCACCAGGTCAGTTTTCAAAATGCATTTTAAATTATTTAAACCCATAGTGAATAGCATGTAGACTCAAATGTGTTTATAACCAAATATTGACATTCATCATCAAGTTCACTTTATTTCCAAACTGACTCGTTTTTTAAGACCTTGGAACAAAACACATATTCAAACTTCTTCTCATTGGTCACTGAGTAAAGAACTGTAGCATTACATGGGTATTTAAATCAGGCCCAGAGCGTCTTGTGATGTGAAATGTGCTAGTACATTGATATGACCACCATTCAGTTAAATGCCAGGCACAGCTCTAACATTATTGCTGTATAGCATCGTGATAACTTTCAGTGTACAAAAACTAAGTTACGTTACTTCTCTAAACATCAGTTTCCTCATCTGAAACTGTATAGGGTTGTTAGATCAAATGACATCATGCTGTTGAAGCACTTAGCATAATGTCTGGAACATAAAAAGCCCTCAGTAAGTTGACACTCATTATTTCATGATGCATATCATCTGTTCAATGCATGCTTCCTTTATTGTTAAAACAGATGTGCAAGTAAGAAGTAAACATGCAATCTATTAGTCAACTTGTGATAATAATGCATTAAAATCCATTTTAACTCTTATTGTAAAAACAAAACAAAAAAAGAACTCTTTAAGGTGTCAAAGCAAAAAGATGTCACTTTGAAGACTAAAGTGCATCTACCCAAGTCATGATGTCATAGTGTGTTTGTTATATGTTGGACTGTGACCACAAGGTCAGCAGTTCGAATTCATCAACTGCTTGATGGGAGAAAAGATTAGGACTTCTTATCCCTTAAAGATTTACAGCATCAGAAGCCCTACATAGAAGTCAGAATTGACTGGATGGCAGTAGATTCTACCTAGTGAAATATTGTTGGAAGCAATTATAAACAGACACTCTTTCTAGCAAATAGAAAGCACTATTTGGCAATACAGAACGCTGTTCTCATGGTATGATCCTTGAGTAATAACCATACATGCAACTAACTTCTGTTTAACACAATGGCTTGGGATGGGAAGAGGATATATTAGGGGAAAATGTCATTGTCAAAGCATTCAAGGGTATATGCACACTTATCCTCTGAATTAGTGTGAAGTTTTCCTTGTATTCAATTCCATCCTTCAACAGGGATTTTTGATTGGATAATAGTGTGGCTAATTGGTTTCCTGAAGTAAAAGTATTTTCAATATCTTTGACAACAAAAGTATTATTCAATAGCAAATCCTCTATGAACTATGTAAATAATCTGGTTGATGGGTCATTTGGAATCATAGGTACTTGTGCCTCTCCCTGGCTTTTGGGTTGAAGGCTAAAAGAAAATTCAACTTTTGCCTCTGCAGACAATACCTTCAGCTGACAGGCTTGCAAATGGTTATCAGAGCTTTTTTTATCCAACAGACCACAATTAGGCTATAAGACATTCTCAGATACAACCGTTTTTCAAGTTAGGAAGATAATAAAATGTTTCCGTTTTTCTCAATATTCCAAACCGTCAGCCTAAAGGAAACACAACTGCACTAGGAGGCTGACAAACACTAAGATGAAAGTTCAAGAAATGACTTGCAGCTCGGTTGTGAGGATCATGGTTATTGAAAGATTCCAGCTGTTAGCCTTTTAGACTCTACCTCAACTTTTCAGTAAAGGTTAGATTGTTTTGTGGGTAGCTCAAGATGGTGATTGAGCAAGGCATTGTTACCAGGTCAAAGACATTCTGTCCAACACAAGATTGCTCTAACGGGCAATTTTTACTCTGGAGCATCTCAATGTGATGTTCGTGAATTTACCACATATGTGTTGTGACTGAACAGATCTTGTACCCAATAATTCCTCTTCTTTTTCCTTCCCCAAAAGAGTATTTGCACTATTAATGCATTCTTAAGGTTTATTTCTCAAGAATCCTAACTAACTAAAAATAGGTTTAATCTGGGAACTATACAAATCTGAGGTCTTTACCTAGAACAGAGAGCAGATATAAGCCAAACTAGAAATATGTATTTAAACAAAAAATCCACCATCAACAAATATATTTTAAAAAATTATAAAATATTAGTAAGTTCTGGAAGAAGTGTATAGCATTTAGTTAGTAGAACACAAATAGGAAATACATGTAATGAAATGAGTGGTTATAGTAAATGAAAGGTCTAATGTCCTATCAGGTGATGGCTGCATCTAATTGCTTCCATTCAGTCAGAACTAAAGTACACACTATGGAATCCTACTGCTCAGCTACCACATTTGGCTTGCATACTAACTATCCTCTGTCTGAGGAGATTCAACCACCAATAATAACGACAAATAAGGGGGTAGTGATATACCATGGAAAGATGTTTTTCTAAACATTTTTCACATTGGTATGTGTTTGAAATATGATAATTCATAAACCACCATTCTTCTGTCATTCTGTTCTGTTTTACTGTGATGCCTTGTGTGTTACTGTGGTGCTGGAAATTCTGCCACCAATATTTTAAGTGGCAGCAGGGTTATTCATGCTTGACAGGCTGCAGAGGAACTCCCGGACTAAGACAGACTAACACTAGCCACTGAACACCTTATGACTAGCAGTGGAATATTATCAGCAGATGAGTCCCTCAGGTTAGAAAGCACTCAAAATGCAACTGGACAGAGCTGCCTTCGTCAAGCAGTTGTTGTTGTTGTTATGTGCCATGGAGTCAGTTCCGAGGCTATAAATCAGGGCTTTCTCCCACGGAACAGTTGGTAGTTTCGAACTGCTGACCTTGTGGTTCGCAGCCC
>NW_006408611.1:388546-390254 GCF_000296735.1 Chrysochloris asiatica | reverse complement strand
TCTTGATGGAAATCTCCAAGAAGCAGTTGGAGGACTTGATGTAAATAGAAAACTGTGTGTAATTTGGAATATCTTGAACCAATTCCTTAAAATCCTATGATCTAACAACATCTACATGATCAAGGGGTTTTAATTCTAATTGTGAGTTTGTTGCTGCTGATTTTGCCCCAATATGAAGAAGTCCAAGCAAACTTTAACTCCAGCAACAGTTCTTGAGAAATTTCAACCCTCTGATGTTGTTTGTTTTGTTAACTACTGGGACTCAGGGTTTCCAAGGCTGTAAATCTTTATGGGAGCAGAAAGCCTCATCTTTCTTGTGAAACAGCTGGTAGTTTTGAACTGCCAACCTTGAGGTTAGCAGTCTGATTCGTAACCACTACGCTACCAGAACTCCTTAGAAGATCTCAATTAAAGCATATTTCTCTTCTTTGGCAAGTCTCAAAACGTGGAACTCTTAAAATGTTCCTGGGTAGTCAAATAAAAATGTATCATCTTTCCATTTATTGAGCTACATTGGTTCAGTTTATCACTGTTCTTATGAAACCAAAGAGGCTGAAGTATTCCATTCAAATGTTGTACATTCAGATTCAAAATAGAGAAATCAGTCATAACATTTACAATAAATTTGATAATTTGGTTCATATTCATTATATGTCAGGCCCTCTAATAGTGTCTCTTATTGATTGACTTTTGTCCCTGAATTGATAGGTTGAAGCTCTATCTCCTGTACCTGTGAATATAATCTTTATTATAAATACAGTCTTTGAAGGTGTTATCAGTTCAGTAAACCAGAGACCCTACTGGAATAGGATGAGTCCTAATCTAATATGAGAAATGTCCTTAAAAATGAGGACCAGCTGGGGACTCTGGACTCAGGGAAGAAGAGGGGCTGTGTGCTGACGGCAAGGAGGAAGGCTTGAATGGTGTTTCCTTTGGTTGTTTGATGATGCATGGAGGGGATTGTAATCATTGCAATGAAATGAAATATGATAGGATTAATGTAAAGCTAGTGTTCTTCTGTGCAAACTATCACATAATTCACACATTAAAAAAAAAACAGTAATAAGGAAAAGTGACACAGATACTCAAGGAGAAGACAGCCATATGAGGACAGAGGCAGAAATTTGATGTACCTACAAGCCAGGTGACACCAAAGACAGCCACGGCTGTCACAAAAAAACTATGAGAGAGGAAAGGAAAATGTTTTCCCTTATAGCCCTCAACAATAATCAGTGCAACAAAACGTCTACCTTTCAGAGGACCCTGGGACCATCAAGGGAGAAGAACGGAGAGCGGGACTCTATCCAGTGAAGCAGTGATGCCTGAGATGGAGGCAGAGACGATGGCATGGAGAGATGAAGCAGCTGGGGACTTTAGATCCAGAGAGGGAGAGCGACAGTGTGTTGATGACCTAGAGGCAGGTTTGTAGTCTATACCCTTTAGTTGGTTAATGATGCATGGAGGGGATTGTAACCATGACAATGAAACGACATACTATAGGATGAATGTAAAACTAATGTTCTCCCATGTAAACTATCACATAATTCACAATAAAGCATTAAAACAAAAACAATCAGTGCAGTGTTACTGTTAGGTCCATCAAATCAGTACTGACTCATAGCATCCCTATGCACAATAGAATGAAACACTGCCCAGGCCTGTGCCACACTCACATTGTTGTTACACTTAAACCCATTGCTGTGTCAAT
>NW_006408611.1:369054-369611 GCF_000296735.1 Chrysochloris asiatica | reverse complement strand
AATACCTTCTTTAGACAGCATAAGGGACAACTTTACACACAGGGTTAAAAAGCAGTAAATCAGGAATTTTAACTTAATTGTTAAATTTCAAAGTCCTCCATTTAGAATGACTAATAAGACAACTGCAATTATAGATGCATTCAATGAGTACCCATAATAAAGTTGCATGTGCTATAATTACAATCGTTTGCATTTCTGTGTTCTTCAATTTTGTTCAATATTCTGTCTGGAATAAGATGGGGAATCTTATTACTTACTTAAACAGCAGAGAAAACAAAAGGAAAATCCTGTCTCAACAATACTGTTGCAGTATTTGCTGGACTTCAAAATCACTACCTGAATATAAATTAGTGGTTAAGAGCAAAGTTAGCTTGAGCAGTTCAATTTGATGTGAGTTTTTACTTTGGCTCCTTTTTACTAGTTGAGTAAGCTACTTACTCTCTGGGTGCACTAGTTTCAAAAAACTCCGTTTCAGGGCTTTATAATGCCTTTATAAAATGGTTGGAGTGCCTAGGTTGTGCAAATTGTTCATATGTTTGACTGCTAAACAAAAAGTT
>NW_006408611.1:366710-368454 GCF_000296735.1 Chrysochloris asiatica | reverse complement strand
ATCATAAGGTCGGTTTGAACCTCAAGGTTGGCATTCAAATTCATCAGCTGCTCCTCAGAAATCCTGTGCAGGATCACTATGAGTAAGAACCAACTCGATGGAACTTAACAACAACAATTATTATCTCTACTTTAACCATGGAGAAGACTGTAAAGCCAGAGATAGTCAATTAATCAAAATTCTGAAGCTTAAGAGAAATGTTTTTCTTGTTAAGTTCTGTCAAGTTGATTCTGACTCATAGTTTCCTAATATAGGTTTTCTGAGTTGTGGCTGGTGGATTTGAACCACCAAACTTGTTATTCTCAGTTCAGAGTTTTTCCTATAGCACTTCACAAGTGTTCCATATAGACAGGGGTAATTAATTATTACTTGTAGTTTTCCTTTATTGAATTGCTTATTCCTTTTCCATGCCAATTTTTATTGAGATGGTCAAATTCTAATTACCAATTTGTAAAAGCTATTCATATATTAGTAACATCAATTCCTTATTCAGCACACTGTTGCCTACACATGAGGGTAAGAAAGGATTACAAAATCTACAAAATCATAGAAACCATTATTAAACAAAAATATCAAAATGTAAAGCTATTGTTTCTCAACATATCCTTCATTTTGATTTATACACATTTAAAGATATGTTTCCATCTCTCTAATGTTTTCCCAACGAATTTTGTACTTTTTGGTGCAATTTTGTTGGCCCCATTCTGTGTTTCTGGCTTGCCATATCTCTTAACTTTATTGCTGTTTTCCTGCATAAAATGTTTAAACTTTTGTGACGTGAGATTGCTCTTCTTAATTATAGTTTCTAGTTTGGGTGAAATGTTTGTAAAGTCCTCTCTTATCTCGAGAATTCAGAAATAATTATCTTCATCCCCCCTATAATTCATCTGGAAGGATTCATCTGAAATTTCCATTAACATTGGAGTAATTAATGTATCCCCATCATTCATTATCAGTTTGTCATATTGTGGTGACTTAAATGTTGCTGTGATGCTGGAAGCAGAGATTCCAGACTAAGGAAGACTAAGATGAAGGAAAGACAGACTGCTTGTGAATGATTGTTGTTGTACAGGTTTTCCAAGGAGCAGCTAATGGGTTAGAACTGCTGACCTTGTGGTTCTCACTCCGTTACTGGTCTTAGAGCACCATATCTGGAGTCTAATGATTAGCCACTGAAAATCTTACATAGTGCTAGAAAAGGAATCTCTCAGATTGGAAGGTACTGAAAATATAACGGATAGCATGTGTGTTGCTGTGATAATGGTAGCTATGCAATTTGTATTTAAAATATCAGCAGGGTAACTATGGTGGACAGATTTCAGTGGAGATTCTAAATTAGGGCAAACTAGGAAGAAGGGGAGGCAGACTGCTTCTGAATTGGTATACACTGGAAATCTTATAAATAGCAGCAGAACATTGTCAAACATAGTGCTAGACTATGATCCCTTCAGATAGGAAAGCACTCAAAATATAATTTGGAAAGAGCTTCCTCTTCAAAATAGAGTTGACCTTAATGATGTGAATGAAGCAAAGTTTTTGAGACTCAACAATGGGAAGAAATAGCTGCAAACCTTCCTTATTAATTGTAACCTGAAATGTAAAATGTATGAATTTATGAATATTGTTGTTGTTTTTGTTAGGTGCCATCGAGTCAGTACTGACTCATAGTGAACCTATGCACAACAGAATGAAACCCTGCCTGGTCCTGGGACAACCTCACAATTGCTGCACTTGAGCCCATTGA
>NW_006408611.1:345694-363501 GCF_000296735.1 Chrysochloris asiatica | reverse complement strand
TCTTTCTGTAGGTTTTGAATTTTTTCCAATACTGTATCTATCCTGTTTGATTGCTCTTGTAGCACTTTCCTGACTTCTTCCTTATTTTTCTCAACTCCATTGTAGAGTGTTTTGAAACATTTCATAATCATTTTTTCTGAATTCTTTTTCAGGCATTTCCAGGGCCTGCCCTCCTTCCATAATGGATTCCAGGTCTATTTCTAGGTCATTTGTCTGAGATACTTTATCTTGTTTCTGGACATGTGCTGATATGGTCATCTGTTTTTGTTTCTTGGGCATGTTTAGTGTTTATCTGTGACCCTAATAATTAAGTGAGTATGTATTTTGGTACCTTTTTATGCTTTATAATTGTTTCCAGGGAGATGTGATCAGGGTGTGGTCTTCTCTTTTCCCTCTTCTTATTGCTTAACTCAGAGTGACTTTCACAGGTGTTGCCTGTTTCCCTGGTATATGTCTGCTGGTATTGGTTCTTGCCTGGGTTTTGGTATTTTATAAGGTGTGATTGCAGCTTGGCTTTTTGGCAGTGGTTGCTGACTCTTCTTGTGTAATATAGGGAGACAAAGTGTCCTCCAAAAGCAAAAGGAAGGCTATGTAACAGCCAAACAACTGTCCTGCCCGGTCAGGGAAGCACCACCCTCTCCCCTGTTTGTTCTTTAGGCAGCCCATGGCACTTTAAATTCTTCTCCTCTAATACCATAACTCAAAAGCACCAATTTTTCTATGGTCTTCCGTATACAATGTCCAGCTCTCACATGCATAAAAGGTTATTGAAAATACCATGGTTTGGGTTAGGTGCACCTCAAGCTGGCATCTTTGCTCTTTAGCACATTAAGAAGGTTTTGTTCAGTAGATTTGCCTAATGCAATAAATATGTCCTTTGATTTCTTGATTGCTGCTGCCATCAGTATTGATGGTTAATCCAAGAAGAATGAAGTCATTGACAACTTCAATTATTTTCTCCATTGATAAGAATGCTGTTTATTGGTCTAATGGTGAAGATTTTTATTTTATTTACATTGAGATGCGATCCATACCAATGACTGTGGTCTATAATCTTCATTAGTAAGTATTTTAGAAGTAAAAATTTCAAAGTTGTCAAACATTTAATGGAATGGATAAAGGTTAAATTCTATGCATTAGAGAGCATAAATGGTCTGGTTTTTGAGACCTTCATTTGTAATGTTGCAGTGGCAAATTGAAGAGATATGGTATTGTGCATTCATCACCAAAAGGAGCATTTCAAGATCTGTTTTAAAATACAATATTATCTACCCATCTGAACTAGCTCAGTGGTTTGATAATCAGAAGTCAACTAGAAGAAGATAAAAACATTTGGTAAAGGAGACAAGTGTAAACTGCTACAATTTGGTGAAGTTGACCTATACTTATGGACGTAGAAGCTCAAAATACCAACTGAGAGGGAAGGAGTCTTCATCCTACTCCCTCTCTATGCAGGGCTGATAGTGATGGGCAACTTAGACATTGATTTCCTAAAATGGCCGGGGGTGGTGAGGGCTATAAAGGCACAAAATGACTGGCTTATAAATTTTCAAGAAGGAGTTTAATTTAAGAGTGTGTGTGTGTGTGGGGGGGGGAAGGTAGAATCCACACTGAATAGTTTTCATCTTGTCTACCTGTGTCTGGAGAAAGGACATGGGGATAATATTCTTATGATTCAGTAGTGAGTAATTGTTATCATGATTAATTGTGATTGTCACAACTGTAAAGGTAGAAGTTTTGTGACATAAATGGGGGAGTAGTTAATCTTATATTCCAGGAACAGAGGACTCTGGTACTATCAAGGAAGAAGAGCATGAGTGGAATGTGGGATCCTATTCAGAGAAGCAGTGACATCAGAGATGGATGCAGATATGATGACATGAAGAGAAAGAGCAGCTAAGGACTCTAGACCCATGGAAAGAGAAAAACTGTGTGCTGGCAGCATGAAAGCAGGATTACAGAATGTGCCCTTTGTTTGTCTAAATGATTATATATTCCTGAGTGATTTTGTGTATATCCTACCCTCCCCCCCAAAAAAAATAAACAGGAGTAGCAAATACTGATGAATAATGATGCACAGATGGGATTGTAATCATTACAATCAAATGATGAATGTAAAACTGATGTTCTCCCACGTAAGCTATCACTCAATTCACAAGAAAAACTGTTAAAAAATATAATACTATCTGTGATAGGAAAATATCTATATGTCTACAAGGTTATTATAATGTTGTAGGATAATTGCTGAACCACAAGATCAGTTTAACCTAAAGGTCGGTGGTTCAAATTCACCAAGTATTTCTTGGAACTCCTATACAGGGACACTGTGAGTCAGAACTGATGCGAGCACACTGAACAACAACAATTATTCAAATTTACCCACTAATAACTAAAGTGAATGATAATTAGACTGAAGAATTCTACCAAGTTCTTCACTCCGAAATTGATCATACATGCAGTCAAAATGCACTGGTAATTACTAGTGATAAAATCAAAAAGAAAAATTGGAACAAATGAGAAGGATCAGGAGTTGGAAACTATGGCTTTAGTGATATAAATGATGCTGGAGACCATATGGTAGAATTTTAGAAGAACAATGACTTATTCATTGCAAATATGTTTTTTTCAACAACATTGAAGGAGAGTATACATGTGGAACTCACCAGATGGGATACAAAGGAATTATATTGACTATATCTGTGAGAAGAGACTATTGAGAAGCTCAATATTATCAGCTGAAACAAGGCCAAGGACTGACTGTGGAACAGACCACTAAATGATCATGTCCAAGTTCAAGCTGAAGCTGAAAAACAAAACAAAAACAACTTAAAAGTCCACAACAGCCAAAACATGATCTTGGACATATCCTACCTGGGTATAGAAACCTTTTAAAAAGCAGAGTTGATGTTAGACACTAATGACTTAAAATCAGAAGAGTTGTGGGATGACATCAAGGATATCATACATGAGGGAAGCAAAATTTCATTAAAAAGATAGGAAGGAAAGTGAAAAAAAAAAAATCAAAAGAGCCTCTGAAACTTGCTCTTGAGTTGTAGAAGCTAAAGCAACTGGAAAAAATGAGGAAGTAAAATAGAGTAACAGAAAATTTCAAAAGACAGCTTGAGAATACAAACTAAAGTAGTATGATGAAATGTGAAAAAAACTAGATTTAGAAAACCAAAAAGGAAGAACATGGTCAGTATTTCTCTAGATGAAAAACAGAAGAGAAAATCAAGCCTTGATTTGTAATATTACAGGATTCTTTGGACAAAATGAACTATTTGTCTGTCAGTTTGTTGTACTCTATTAGCTTGTGTGCTGCTGGAATCTATGCCATTAATATTTTACATACAAGTCAAAACAGGTTTCAGCATAGCTTCCAGACTAAGACAGACTAGAAGGATGGAGAGGCAAACTACTTCTTAATGTTTAAGCTCTGAAAACTGTGGAACAGTTTTAGATATAAGGCCAGAAAATTAAAACATGTATGTTGTTGTTCTTAGGTGCCATTGAGTCAATACAGACTCATAGCGACCTTATGCACAGCAGAAAGAAACACTGCCTGATCATGGGCCAACCTCACTACTGTTGCCACGCTTGAGTCCATTGATGCTGCCACTTGGCCAATCCATCTCATTGGGGAGTCTTCCTCTTTTTCTCTGACCCTCCACCTTACCAAACATGATGTCCTTCTCCAGTGACTGGTCCCTCCTGACAATATGACCAAAGTATGAGAGACAAAGTTTGGCCATCTTGGCCTCTAAGGAGTACTCTGGCTGCACTTCTTCCAAAACGGATCTATTGGTTCTTTTGGCAGTCCATGACACTTTCAATATTCTCCTCCAACATCATAACTCAAAGGCATCAATTTGTCTATGGTCTTCCTTATTCACTGTCAAGCTTTCACATGCATATGAGGCTATTGAAAATACAGTGTCTTGGATTGGGTGCACCTTAGTCCTCAAGCTGACATCTTGGCTCTTCAACACTTTAAAAAGTTCCTGTGCAGCAGATTGGCCTAATGCAATATGTCGTTTGATCTCTTTACTGCTGCTTCCTTGAGTGTTGATAGTTGATCCAAGAATGAAGTCCTTGACAACTTCAATCTTTTCTCCATTGATAAGAATGTTGTTTATTGGTGCAATGGTGAGGATTTTTGCTTTCTTTACATTGAGATGTAATCCACACTGAAGGCTGTGCTCTTTGATCTTCATGAGTAAATGCTTTAGATCCTCTTCACTTTCAGCAAGCAAAGTTGTATCATTTGCGTATCACAGGTTGTTAAGGAGTTTTCCTCCAATCCTGATGCCACATTTTTCTTCATAGAACCCAGCTTCTGGTATTATTTGCTCAGCATACAGGTTGGATAACTATGGTGAAATAATATAACCTTGTCACACACTTTTCTTAATTTTAAACCATTCAGTGTTCCCACGTTCTATTCGAACAACTGCCTCTTGGTCCAGGTACAGATTCCTCATGAGCACAATTCAGTGTTCCAGAATACTTATATCTTGCAATGTTGTCCATAGCTTGTCATGATCCACACAATTGATGGCCTCTTCTGAATCTGGCTTGTGCCTCTGGAAGTTCTCAGACAATGTATAATTGTAGCAGTTTCTGTATTACCTTTAACAAAACTTTACTTGCATTGGGATATCAAAGAGATTGTCTGATGATTTCTGCATTCCGTTGTATAGCACTAGAATATTATTAGTTATACTCTTGGAAGATGACCCTTCAGATTGAAAAGCACTCAAAATACCACTGGGAAAGAGCTGAATCCATGAATCAGAGTTGTTAGTGATGACATGAATGGAGTAAAGCTTTAGAACAATCATTTACTGATGGGGCATAACTCATAATGAGAAATTGCTTCAAACATTCATTAATAATCAGAATAGGGAATGTACAAAGTATGAATCTAGTAAAATCGGAAATTATCAACAATTAAATGTAATACATAAACATGGATATCCTAGGCATTAGTGAGCTGAAATCGACTTGAATCAGAAAGTCATATGTTTTACTATGTTAGGAATGATACATTCAAGAGGAATGGCAAATAATTCACTGTCAAAAAGAACATTTCAAGAACAATCTTGTAGTACAATACTGTCTGTGACAGAATAATATCCATATGTATACAAGGAAGACCATTATTCAAATTTATGCACTGACCACTAAAGTTAATGATTATGAAATTGAAGAATTCTACCAACTTATTCAGTCATACATGGTGATTGGAATGTAAAGGATGGAAACAAAGAGGAATGAACAAGTAGTTGGAAAATATGGTCTTGGTGATGGAAATGAGGCTAGAGAGAGCATGATAGAACTTTACAAGATCAATGAATTCTTCATTGCAAACACACTTTTAAAAAACAAAAGGTGATTATATGCATGTAACTCTTCAGTTGTAATACACAAGAATAAAATTGACTACATCTGTGTGAAAAGAAGACGGAAAAGCTCAATATCATCAGCCAAAACAGGGGTAGCCTATGGGACAGAATGTTAATTGCTCATATGCAAGTTCATGCTGAAGCTTAAAAAAAATTAATATAACTCCATAAGAGATAGTGAAATATGACCTTAAATATATCCCTCCTGAATTTAGAGACCATTTCAATAACAAATTTGATACATAAGACACTAATGAGTTTTTTTTTTTTTTTTTGGAAGTAATTTAAAAATGCCTGCAATAGTACATCGATAGGGAACTGTTAGAAATTCAAACTGGATACTGAAAAGAACGTGTTATCATTGCTGACTTCAGATGGATCTTGGCTGAAAGAGGAGAATATCAGAAAGATATTGACTTGTGCTGCATTGATTACGCAAAGGCGTCTGAATGTGTGGATCATGACAAGCTTTGGATAACTTGTGAAGAACGGGTATTTCTGAACATTTAATTTTGCTAATTGTACTAATGAGCTCATAGCTTGCTCATAAAACCAAGAAACAGTTATTAGACATTTTAAGTTATTTTTAGCAAAATTGTACTTGTGTATGATATTGGCTGATAATTTCTGCATCCCATTGGGTCATCCCTCTTTGGGATGGGCACAAATATGGATATTTTCCAATTAGTAGGCCAGTTATCTGTCTTCCAAATTTCTTGGCATAGATGAGTGAGTGCCTCCAGTGCTACATCAGTTGTTGAAATTTTTATTCCATCAGTTCCCTTGTTCTTTTCCAAAGCCTTCAGGGCACCTTGGACTTCTTCCTTCAGTACCATTGGTTCTTGATCACATGCTACCTCTTAAAATGGTTGAACACCAACCATTTCTTTTTGGTACAGTGACTCTGTGAATTACTTCCATCTTCTTTTGAAGCGTTTTCCATTATTCAATATTTTGCCCAAAGAAATATTGAGTTAGTATTGCAATTTGAGGCTTAAAATTTTTCTTCAGTTCTTTCAGCTTGATAAATATTAAGCCTGTTTGTTCCTTTTGATTTTCTAACTCAAGATCTTTGGACACTTTTTTATAATATTTGACAGTGTATTCTGAAGTTACCCTTTGAAATTTTGTTCAGCTCCTTAACCTCCTAATTTCTTCCATTTTCCTTGTCATCTGTACTATGGGGAGCAAGTTTCAGAGTCTCATCCGATATCCATTTTGGTCTTCTTTTCTTTCATGTCTTCTTAATGACCTTTTGTTTAATTCCTGTATGATGTTCTTGATGTTATCCCAAAACTCTTCTGGTTTTCAGTCATTAATGTCTATTGCATCAAATCTGTTCTTGAGATGATCTTTACATTCAGGTGCGATATATTCCAGGTCATATTTTGGCTCTCATGGACTTGTCTCAATTTTCTTCAGTTGCATATTAGCAACTTTTGGTCTGTTCCATAATTTGTCCCTGGTTTTGTTTTGACAGATGATATGGAGATTTTTCCACCATCTCCTTTTAGAGATGTAGTCAATTTGGTTGTTGTTTAATCTGTCTAATGAAGTACACATGTACAGTCATCTTTTATGTTGGTTTAAAATGACATTTATAATGAATAAGTTATTAGTCTTACAAATTTCTATCATCTCCAGCTCATTTTTACCTCAAAAGGGTATATTTTCCAAATACTGATCCTTCCTCTTTGTTTCCAACTTTTGCATTCCATTTACCACTCAATACATCTTGATTGCATTTTTTATAAATTCCAGACTGAAAATATTGGAAGGAATCTTCAATTTCATCATCACTGGCTTCAGATGTTAGTGCATAAATTTGAATAATACTGATATTAGCTGGTGTTCCTTACAGGCATAATTATCCTATCACAGACAGTATTATACTTCAGGATAGATCTTGAAATGTACTTTTGTGTTGATGAATACAACACCATTGCACTTGAATTTCTCATTTCTAGCATAGTAAGCCCTGTGATTGTCAGATTCAAAATGGCCAATACCAGTCCATTTCATATCATTGATGCTTAGGATAGAGATGTTAATGCAGTCCATTTCATTTTTGACAAGTTTCAATTTTCCTACAGTCATACTTTGTACAATCCATGCTTCCATTTTAAGGTCCCAGATAGAGTGGGCAAAAATGTGAAACAAAACTCAAAAGTATTAAAAAAAAGAAAAAAAAAGACTGGGTTTACTGATCATAAAAATACTGGGGGGACCTGAGATTAAGGACCTTAATCATCTTTCATGTCTGGAAACAAATTTGTCCTCCTAACCCAATTTTCATCCAACCAGTAGATAGTTTTATAGTGGGGAAAACAATAGTAAGGTATTCTCACCATGGAATTTTCAATCATTTAAAAGCAAAAGGGTAACATATTGCTAATAACAAAGTTGAGAAGGGATGGGAGGGTAGGTGGAATAAAAATAGGAACCACAGCGAGGATGTGGGATCACTGTTGTTGCATGGAGGGGATTGTAATGATTGACATAAGACAAGTGTATGATTTGTTGATGTAAAGTTTTTTATCTTGTCTGTGAACCTTCAATCAATTCACAATAAAAAAAAAAAAAAAAGAAGAGAGAGAGAGAAAGCCTTCTCCTAGAGTAGGCACCCTAAAACCACTTCTAGTTTCCACAGCTATGAGAAAATAAGTCTTGGATTTTTTTATAAAAAAAGAAATCAAACAACATATTGCATTAGGCAGTTCTGCTACACAAGAACACTTTAAAGTATTCAAGAGCAAAGATATTAGTCTGAGAACTAATGGGCCCTTGACCCAAGCCATGGTGTCTTCATTGGCCCCATATACATATGAAAGTTTTACAATTATTAAGGAACTCATAGAAAAACTGCTGCATTTGAATTATGGTGTTGTAGAAGAACATTGAAGGTACCATGATTGTCAGAAAAGCAAAAAGTTCTGTGCTGGAAGTACAGTGGAGTGCACCTCACATGCCAGGATGGTGAGTCATTGTCTACCATAATTTGGACATGTTATCATGATGAATCAGACTATAGATAAGCGCATCATGCTTGGCAAAATGGAGGGTCAACAAAACAGATGAAGACCCCCAATGAAATGGATTGACACAGTGGTAGTATCAATGGCTTCAAGTATAGTACCAATTGTGAGGATGGCACAGAACTGGACAGTGTTTCATTCTGTTGTGCACAGGGTTGCTATGAGTAAGAAACATCCTGACAGCACCAAAAATAACAACCATGGACAAAATATTTCATGATGTAGAAAGCATCAAAAGAAGATGACATGAATACACAGAATCACTGTACCAAAAAGAAATGGTCAATGTTCAATGACTTCCAGAAGTAGCTTATGATCAACTTGATGGTATTGAAGGAAGAATTACCAACTGCACTAAAGACATTTGTGAAAAGCAAAGTTCCAGAAACCGATGGAATACAGAGTGAAATCTTTCAACAAACTAATGAAGAACTAGGGGAGTTTCTTTGTCTGTGCCAAGCAATTATTGAAGCACAGCTACCTGGATAAACAATTGGAAGAGAACCACGTTTGTATCCATTTCAAAGAATGGTGACCCAATGGATTCTGAAAATCATCTAACAATATCATTAATATCACATGCAACAGAACATAGGAAAATTACATCAGATCACAAAATGAAAGACAATAATATATTAATGAGAGCATTGGTCTGGCCAAGTTTTCACATATTTTGGGGACACATTTCAATTTAACACTGGTCTTTGCTAGTCAAAACATCCCTCAGTTGTGCAAACTGTCAATCATAGACTTCGTCTGTTTTTCACAATTGTATGAAATGGGAACACAACTTTCATGTTTTGTCTTCTCTTTGTAGGGAACATTGCTTCCCCCCACCCTTTTTCTTTATCTCTTGCATGTATTTGCATGTGAATTATTTTTGGTTGAGTTTATGTTTCTAGTTATGGATCTAGTGAGTAAAGGATCTTTACTAACCATAGGAAAATCGGGTCTCTTGAGCTTTGTCTGACAAGGCTGAGTCAAGTGTAATCACAAAGACTTTTTCAATATGCTTTTCAATGCACTATGACCCCACTCTCCACAAACAGCCATTCCTGGGTTTGTTGTCACCTAGAGAGAACATGTGGGACAATAGAAAGTTATGTCATAAGTATCTGATTTCAGTGTTAGAATGGTATTATTCAACTTAAAAGTAATAAAACAGTAATTTCAACAGAGATTCAGTTCCCTCTATAAATGTCATGTTTATTTACAAATTCAATGCTTACCTTGAGAAATTTGCTTTTAGACAGTAGCTTTTTTCTTTAGCTAAATATTTTATTGCAACCTGAAAAAAATAAGTCTTTTCAATTCCTTCAAAATATATTGAAGGAGACTTAGTTTTTTTTTTTCTTTTCTGTTTAAAGTAATGGATTTTATTAACTTCATTTGCTTTTGTTTTTTATAACATACTTAAAAATTCAAACTACTGTATCAATAATAGAAGGCTGCATTTTCTGCACTAAACAATTATTTACTTAGAATGGGATCACTTGCAATTTAACATGCCACTTAAGCAGTGCAGGAGCTTAGATGCTTATCTTTAACTCCAAAAGAAAGGGATGAAAAAGTCATTGTTGACAAGGAAAAAGTCACCTCATAAGGGACTCTTTTTTTAACCAGTATTGTAATAGGAACAAGAAGGAAATTCCAAGTCTGAAACATGTGGAAAGAATGCATAGTACTACAAGATTGGCTGCATTGATGAAGAGAAGTATCAGATCATTTAAGCACTGAACCATGCAAAAATTTTCCACAAAGCTGTTCATTATAATTTTTAAAAATTGATGGTACAGGTAATTTGACATGAGTGTTTTACATTAGGTAGATATCCATGGATTTTATGGTAAGATTCTAATCTGTAGTGAACAAAAGTATATCATTGTTTAAAATTACTGTGGCAAGGTGAGAATCAGGGAAACACACCAAGAATAAATATTAAGGAAATCAAACAATCAAAGGTTGCTGTGGAGTTAATTCTACCTTATGGCAGCCCCATGTAAGTCAGAGTAGAATTGTGCCTCACAGGTTTTCAATGGATGGTCTTTTGAAAGTAGATCATCAGGTCTTTCTTTTGAAATGATTCTGAAGAGACTCAATCACTTATTGTTAAGCACTATAGTGTTGTAGAGTCCTGGTGTGGCGCTGTGGGCTAATGCGTCAGACTGCAAAGTCATTTGAACTTCAAGGTCGGTGGTTCAATCTCACTAGCTGCTCCTTGGAAACCAGTATAGACTCGGTCGCTATGGGTCAGAATCAACTTGATGGCACTTAGTAACAAAAACAATAGTGTGGTAGCTGTTTACATCATCCAATAATTTTACTACTATGAAAATGGATGGAAATTCCTATCTGCATCAAAATGACAGCATTCAGTATGGGCTGCAGTTTAATGTAAAGAAAACAAAAATCCTCACCACCGAATCAATAAATAACACCATGATAAATGGAGAAAAGATTGAAGCTGTCAGAAACTGTATTTTACTTAGATCCACTGTCAGTACTCATAGAAGCATCAGACAAGAAATCAGATGATGTATTTCACTGAGTAAATGTGCTGCACAAGACCACTTTGAAGTGTTCAAGAGCAAAAAGGTCAGTTTGAGTCCTAACGTAAAATTGACCCAAGCCATGGCATTTTCAATAGCCTCAAATGCATGTAAAAGTTGGACAATGAATATGGAAAACCATAGAAGAATTGATGCAACTGAGTTATGGTATTAGAGAAGATTATTAAAAGTACCATTGATGTTGTTGTTAGGTGCCATCAAGTTGATACCGACCCATAGTGACTTTATGCACAGCAGTACGAAACACTGCCTAATTCTGGGCCAGACTCACTACTGTTGACATGATTGAGCCCATCAATGGTGCCACTTGGCCAATCCATCTCATTAGGAGTCTTCCTCTTTTTCTCTGACTCTCCACCTTACCAAACATGATATCCTCCTCCAGAGACTGGTGCCTTCTGACAATATGTCAGAAGTATGAGAGAGGAAGTTTGAGCATCTTGGCCTCCAAGGAGCACTATGGCTGCACTTCTGCCAAAATGGATCTATTGGTTCTTTTGGCTGTCTAAGGCACTTTAAATATTCTCCTAAAACACCATACCTCAAAAGCATCAATTCTTCTACAGTCTTCTTTATTCACTGTCTAACTTTCATATGCATATGAGGTTATTGAAAATACCTTGGCTTGGGTCAGGTGCACCTTAGTCCTCATGCTGACATTTTACTCTTCAACACTTTAAAAAGGTCTTGTGCAACAAATTTGCCAAAGGCAATAAGTCATTTGATTTCCTGACTGCTGCTTCCGTGAGTGTTGATAGTTGGTCTTAGAAGAATGAAGTCCTTGACAATTTCAATCTTTTCTCCATTGATAAGAATGTTGTTTATTGGTCCAGTGGTGAGGATTTTTGTTTTCTTTATATTGAGATGTAATCCATACCGAAGGTTGTACTCTTTGATGTTCATCTGTAAATGTTTTAAGTCCTCTTCACTTTCAGCAAGCAAGGTTGTATCATCTGCATATTGCAGTTTGTTAATGAGTCTTCCTCCAATCCTGATGCCACATTTTTCTTCATATAACACAGCTTCCCAGATTATTTGCTCAGAATACATGTTGAATAAGCATGGTGGAAAAATACAACCTTGTTGCACACCTTTCTTATAACAATTCACTGTTCCATGTTCTCTTCAAACAACTGCCTCTTGGTCCAGGTATAATTCCTCATCAGCACGATTAAGTGCTCCAGAATACTCATGTTTCAGAATTTGTCCAAAACTTGCCATGAGCCGCACAATCAAAAGCCTTTGTGTAGTCAATAAATAACATCTCTCTGATATTCTCTGATTTCTGCCAAGATCCATCAGACATCAGCAATGATATCCCTCATTCCACAGCCGCTTCTAAATCTGGCTTGAACCTCTGGAAGTTCTCTGTCAATGTATGCTTGAAGCTGTTTCTGTATTACTTTTAATAAAACTTTACTCGCATGGGATGTCAAAGAGATTGTCCTATGATTTCTGCATTCTGTTGGGTCACCTTTCTTTGGAATGGGAACAAATATGGAACTTTTCCAATCCGTAGGCCAGATAGTTGTCTCCAAAAGTTTTTGTCATAGATGAGTTTGTGCCTCCTGTGCTGCCTCACTTTCTTCAAAGATTTCAATTTTTATTTTATCAATTCCTGGTGCCTTGTGTTTTGCCAATTCCTTTAATGCACCTTGGACTTCCTCCCTAAGTATCATTGGCTCTTGATCATATGCTACCTCTTGAAACAGTTGAACATTAACCATTTCCTTTTGGTACAGTGACTCGGTGCATTCCTTCCATCTTCTCTTGATGCTTTCTGCATCATTCAATAATTTGCCCAGAGAATCCTTCAATAACAAAAGTCAAGGCTTGAATATTTTCTTCATTTCCCTTAGCTTGAGAAATGTTGCACGTGTTCTTACTTTTTGGTTTTCTGATTCCAGATCTTGGCACATTTTATTTTACTATTTGGCATTATCCTCTCGATCTGATCTTTGAAATCTTCTGTTCAGCTTTTGGACCTCCTCATTTCTTCCATTTACTTTAGCATCTCTACGCAGGAGAGCTGCTGACATTCAATTTGACCTTTTCCTTCTTTCTTGTCTTCTTAATGACTTTTTGCTTTCTTCATGCATGATGTTTTGATGTCATCCCACAATTCTTCTGATCTTCTTTCTTTAGTGTTTAATGTCAAATCTGTTCTTCAAATGATATCTAAATTCAGGTTGGATATAGTCAAGGTCATATTTTGGCTCTCGTGAACTTGTTTACATTTTCTTGTACTTCAGTTTGAATTTGCATATGAGTAATTGATGGTCTGTTCCACAGTCTATCTCTCACCTTGTTTTCACTGATGATATGGATCTTTTCCATCATCTCTTTCCGCAAATGTAGTCAATTTGATTTTTGTGTATTCCATCTGGTGTGGTCCATGTGTATAGTCATCTCTTATGCTGTCTAAAGGTGGTATTTGAAATGAACAAATCATTGATTTTGTAGAATTCTATCATGCATCCTCCAGCATCATTTCTGTCACAAAGGCCATATTTTCCCACTACTGACTCTTTAGTCCCAACCTTTGCATTCCAATCACCAGTAATGATCAATACATCTTGATTACATGTTTGATCAATTTCAGATTGTAGAAGTTGGTAGAATTCTTCTATTTCGTCCTCACTGGCTTTAGTTGGTGGTGAATAAATTTGAATAATAGTGGTATTAACTGCACTTCTCTGTAGGCACATGGATATTATCCTATCACAGACAGCATTGTACCTCATGACTGACCTGGATATGTTCTTTTTGACAATGAATACAACAACATTCCTCTTCAATTTGTCATTTCCAGCATAGTAAACCATGTGGTTGTCAAATTCAAAATGGCCAATACCAGTCCATTTCTGCTCACTAATTGCCGGGGACCTGCCTCGACAATTTGCTATGACTGCCAGGTGGCTAGAGCCTGCGGTCTGTATGGTCTGCAACACTCAAGCCCACAGGGCCTCAAACTCCTGACTGGGTCTGCACGGTCTGCAACAACTAATGCCTAAGATATCGATGTTTATGCATTCCATTTCATTTATGACAACTTCCACGTTTCCCAGATTCATACTTCATACCTTCCATGTTGTGATTATTAGTGGATGTTTACAGCTGTTTCTCTTTATTTTGAGTTGTACTCCATCAGCAAATCAAGGTCCCATGGGCTTTTCTCCCACAGGCTTTACTCCATTTATGTCATCATGGCTAACTCTACTTTGAGGAGGCAACTCTTCCCCAGTTGCATTTTGAGTGCCTTCCAACCTGAGGGGATCATTTTCCAGCACTATATCTGACAGTTTTTTTCTGCTGTTCATAAGGTTTTCAGTGGCTAAATATTCAGAAGTAGTTCATCATTTCTTCTTCCTAGTCTGTCTTCCTCTGGAAGCTCATCTGAAACCTGTCCATCATGGGTGATCCTGCTGGTATTTAAAATACTGGTGGCATAGCTTTCAGAATCACAGCAACTCACAAGCCACCACAATACAACAAACTGGCAGATGAGTGGTGGAGAAGTACCATGGACTGCCAGAAAAACAAATAAATCTATCTTGGAAGAAGTATAGCAAGGATGCTCCTTAGAAGCCAAGATGGCCAGACTTTGTCTTTCATACTT
Source organism: Chrysochloris asiatica (assembly GCF_000296735.1). Classification (NCBI taxonomy): domain Eukaryota; kingdom Metazoa; phylum Chordata; class Mammalia; order Afrosoricida; family Chrysochloridae; genus Chrysochloris; species Chrysochloris asiatica. The sequence continues at coordinate 348,872 of NW_006408611.1, read as the reverse complement.
CAGATGTATTGGAGGTACCAGTCCCTAGAGAAGGACATCATGCTTGGTAAAGTGTAGGGCCAACTGAAAAGAAGTAGACCCCGACTAGATGGATTGTTACCGTGGCAACAGAAATGGGCTCAAGTGTAACAACGATTTTGAGGATGGTATAGGACTGGGCAGTGCTTCATTATGTTGTGCGTAGGGTCGTTTTGAGTATTTGAGTAATAACCAACTTGACAGCACCTAACAACAACACCAGTATGTCAAAATCTCCTTGAGCCAAAATATGTCTTAAGCTTAAATATTCTCTAAATGATAAAGTACAGAGAATACTGTACATTTTCTCTTAAGTCTAATGTGCTACACTAATTTCGCTTTCTTGTAGAGATGTGTTGAGAAAAGTCTGAGTTATAATCTGCTCAGGATATTTCTTTTTGGTGTAAAAAAGGTAAAGGGTATATAATTACACTCTTGTTATGATCGTTTTCCTCAAAATGAAAAGAAATAGCTGCAAATATCCATTAATGATTGGAATATGGACTGTACAAAGCATGAATCTAGGAAAATTGTAAGTTGTCAAAAATCACTATTGACTGGTAATGGCCATTTTGAATCTGACATTCAAATGGTTTACTATGCCAGAAACAAAAAAATGAAGAGGAATTGTGTCATATTAACCATGTAAAAAGAACATTTCAAGATATCTTGAAGTGTAATACTGTCTTTGATAGGATAATATCCTTAACAGTACAAGGAAGACCAGTTAATACCACTATTATTCAAATTTATTCACCAACCACTAAAGCCAGTGATAATGAAATTGAAGAAGCCAACCAACTTCTTGAGTCTGAATTTAATCAAGTATGTAATCAAAATGTACTGATTATTACTGGTGATTGGAATGCAAAGGTTAGAAACAAAGGGAAAGGATCAGTAGTTGGAAAATATGATCTTGGTGACACAAATGATCCTGATTATCACATGATAAAATTCTGTAAGACCAAATACTTATTCACTGAAAATACATTTGTTTTAAACAGCATAGACAATTATGCACATGGAATTTACCAGTTGGAATACATACAAATCAAATTGATCAAAACTGATGAAAGAGATGATGTATAAGCCCCATAATATCAGTCAAAACCAGACCAGGGACAGATTATGGAACAGATCACCAATTTCTCATATGCAATTTCAAGCTGAAGCTGAATAAAATCAAAACAACACTATGAGAGATAACATATGAGCTTGAACATATCCCACCTGAGTTTAGAGATCATCTGAAGGACAGATTTTATGTGTTAGACACAAATGACCAAAACCAAGAAGAATTATGGGATGACATCAAGGACATCAGACAGGAATAAAGAAAAGGTTATTAAAAAGGCAAGAAACAAAAGATGAAAATGGATATAAAAAAAGACTTTGAAAATTGTTATCTAGCATAGAGATGCTAAATTAAATGGAAGAAACAAGGAGGTAAAAGAGCTGAACATAAAATCTCAAAGGGCAGTCTGGGAAGACAAAGCTAAATATTATAACGAAACGTGCAAAGATCTGAAATTAGAAAATCTAAAGAGAAGAATATGCTGAGCTTTTCTCAAAATGAAAGAACTGAGAAAAAAATTCAAGCTTCAACTTGCAATACTGAAGGATTCTATGGACAAAATATTGAATGATGAGGAAGCATTAAAGAAGATGGAAGGAATACACAGATACAATGTACCAAAAAGAAATAGGCACATGGAAAGAGAAGGGCTGTGTTCTGGCGGTCAGGAGGCTGTCTTCCAGAATGTGCTCTTAGGTTGTTTAAATGCCCCTGAGTGGTTTTTTTGTTTGTTTGTTTGTTTGTTTTGTACATAAAAGGGAAGACAAAAAAAAAAAAGGGGGGGGGAGTGGGGGAGTCCTTGATAAAAGAAACAATTTATAATGGTTTTGAGGAAGAGGAAATGACACATGCGGAAATGACACATGCACTAGAGGGTAGACATGCATAGACATGGGTGATGGGACAGGCAATGGCAGAGGAAAAATGGGGGTGGCGGGAGACACAAGGAGGAATGCAGTGGTTAAAGTGAATAAAAGTAAATGCTGTTAACTGTTTGTGCATGGAGGAAATTGCAATCATATAATGAAGCAAAGTATATGATTTGTTGAATGTAAAACTGATGTCTGCTCTGTAAACATTCACTCAATTCACGATAAGGTGTTTAAGGAAATAAAAGAAATGGGCAATGTTCAACCATTTCAAGATGTAGCATATGATGAAGCAAATGCAAGCTGCACTGAAGGCATTGGCAAAACCAAAAACAAGGCTATGGGAATTGATGAAATGCAAGTTGAAATCTTTCAACAAAATGATGTAGCACTGCAGGTATTCACTTAACTATACCAAGAAATTTGGAACACAGCTAGCTACATGGCCAACTGATTGGAAGAGATCCATATCCATGCCCATTCCAAAGAGAAGTGACACAATGGAATATGAAAATCACCAGACAATATCATTAATATTACATGCAAGTAAATTTTTACTAAAGATAATCAAACAATGGCTGCAACAGTACATTGACAGGGAACTGACAGAAGTTCAAGCTGGATTCAGAGGAGGACATGGAATGAAGGATACCAATGCTGATATCAGCTGGACCTTGGCTGAAAGCAGTGACTACCAGAAAGATGTTTAACAGAGCTTTGTTGAGTATGCAATAGCTTTTGACTGTTATCATGAAAAGCTATGGACCACATTGAGGATGATAAGTATGCCAGAGCACTTAATTGTGTTCATGAGGAACTTGTACATAGATTAATAGGCAGCTGTTCAAACAGAACAAGGGAACACTGGATGATTTAAATTCAGGTAAGGTGCATGCCAGGGTTGTATTCTTTTGCCATATTTATTCAATTTGTATACTGAGCAAATAATCTGAGAAGCTGGATTATATGAAGCAGAATGTGGCATCAGAATTGGAGGGACACTCATAAACAGCAGGTAATATTAAAATGCTTGCTGAAAGGGAGAGAACTTAAAATACAAACTAATGAAAATCAAAGATCAGAGACTTTGGCATGGGTTGCATCTCAATGTAAAAAGCAAAACAAAAATCCTCACCAATGGACCAATAAACAGCATTATGATAAATGGAGGGAAGATTGTTGTTGCTGTTGTCAGGTGCCATCGAGTCGGAACCGA
>NW_006408611.1:339794-344704 GCF_000296735.1 Chrysochloris asiatica | reverse complement strand
CCATAGCTTGTCATGATCCACACAATCAAAAGCCTTTGCGTAGTCAATAAAGCACAGGTAAACATCCTTCTGATATTCTCTGCTTTCAGCCAAGATCTAGCGGACATCAACACTCATTGATGTAGCAGTCAAGAAATAATCTCATGTATTGCATTAGGCAAAGATGCACACAAAACCCCTTTACAGTGTTCAAGAGCAAAGTTATCAGTATGACCACTGAAGTGTGCCTGACCCAAGTCGTGGTATAACCTTATATGCATGTGAAAGTTGGACAGTGAATAACAAAGACCGTACAAGAATTGATGCATTTGAGTTATGGTTTTGGAGAAGAACATTAAAAGTACCAAGGACTGCTAGAAAAACAAATATGTGTAAGAAGAAGTACAACCCAAATGCTCCTTGGATGCCAGGATGACTAGATTTCTTCTTTCATAGTTTGGACATACTTTCAGTGGGGATGGGTCCTTGAAGGAGGATATTATTCCAGGTAAAGTGGAAGGCCAGTAAAAAAGTGAAAGACCCCCAATACTATAGGTTGGCAGAGTGGCAGCAGCAACGCACTCACCTTAACAATGATTATAAGGAACCGGGAGTGTTTTGTTATGCTGTGCATAAGATCACTCTCAGTCAGAATTGAATAATAGACACCTAACAAAAAGAATTACACTTATTGGTCCAGATGTGAGAATTTTTTCCCTCATATTTAGGTGCAATCCATGCTGAAGGCTATACTTTCTGATCTTTATCAATAATTATTTTAAGTCCTCTTTGCTTTCAGTAATCAAGGTTGTGTCATCTGCATATCACAGGTTATCAATGAGTGTTCCTCCAAACCTGATTGGTTTTCATATAACCCAGTGTGTCTGATTTATTTACTCAGCATAGGCCAAACACTGTACTGCAAACCACAGGTTGGATTATTTACTCAGCATAGGCCAAGCACTGTACTGCAAACCACAGGTTGGCATTTTTAGCCTACTAACTACTCCACGAGGGAAAGAGGAATCTTTCTGCTCCTGAAAAAATTTATAGCATCGTAAATCCTATGCATGGTGGCTATGAGTGGGAACTGACTCAATGGCACTTAACAACAACAAAAACATGGATTGAGTAAATGATGAAAGATACAACACTTATACACACTTTCCCTTATTTTAAACCATTCTGTATCCTCTTGTTCTATTCCAGTGACTGCCTCATGGACACATTTAAATGGCCTGGAATTCAAATTCTTTGAAATGTTATCCATAACAATATGCTTGAGTATTACTTGTTATGATCCACACAGTTTACAGTCTTTCCATAGTAAATGAAGCATAACTAAACATCTTTCTGGTGTTTTCTAATTTTATGCAAGTTCCATCTGAGGTCAGTAAATATACCCCTTATTAAATGTACTTTTTTAATCCAGCTTGAATCTCTGACTGCTTCTTATTGTTTTACTGTTGGAATACTTTTTAACTATCCTTAGCAAAATTTAACTTTCGTATGATAATGATACTGTTCAATAGTGTCTGCATTCCACTGAGGTACTTCTATTTGGAATAGACACAAATATGGTTTCCTTATAATCTGTTTTTTGTGTTTGTTTGTTTTTTAAGGACAATTTTTTATTTCTATCAGATGATTTTATCATCAGTGCATGGTTATGACCACAACACCTTCTTTAGACTGCACAGAGAGCTCAGGATCCCTAAGTCATTAAGAGAAATATAGGTAGACTGGGTGGCAGGGAGTTTAATTTTTATCAAGAAAATTCTAACAACATAAACTTGGGCACTGAATTCAGTTAATACATGTTACAGACTCAAATCAAACAACTGTCCAACTTCCAGACAGTCTTTCCTATTGATTATAAATGGATGAAAATTCTGATCATTTACAAAATCTAATTTTAGTTTACATACATGTTTCTTTGGTGAGCACCTGGATATATTCCAAATTTCTTGGCATAAATGAGTAAGCACGTCCAGCACTATATCAGTTTGTCAAAATATTTGAATTTGCATTCCATTATTTCCTGGAGCCTTTAATTTTTTTTTGTTTTTGTTTTTATGACTAGTGTTTTCAGTACAGCTTGGATTTTTCCTTCAGTAGTATCAGTTCTTGATCCTTAAATTCCTCTTGAAATCATTGAACAGTTACCAATTTTTCTTGGTACAATGACTGCATCATTCAGTATTTTGCCCATACTATTATGTGTCATCTAGTGGATTCCAACTCATAGTGACCTTATTCACAACATAATGAAACACTGCCCAGTCATACACTCAGTTCACATTTATTGTTACTCTTGAGCCCATTTTCACTGACATTGTGCCATTCCGTCTTGTTGGGTGATCTTCGTTTTTTGTTTTGTTTTTGCTGACCCTCCACTTTACCAAGTATAATGTCCTTCTCTAAGGACTGGTCTCTCCTGATAACATGTCTGAAGTATGAGATATGAAGTCTTGCAATCCTTGCCTTCAAGGTGGAGTCTGGCTGTACCTCTTCAACACAGATCTCTTTATTCTTCAGGCACTCAGGACTTAAAATATTTTTCCCTACCACCATAATTCAAATGTTTCAATTCTTCTATGATCTTCCTTATTCATTGTCCAACTTTCTCATGCATGTGAGGCTATTGAAAATACCATGGCTTTGGTCAAGCACATTTTAGTTCTCAAAATGATATATTTGTTGTTGAATATTATAAAGAGGTTTTGTGCAACAACTTAGCCTAGTGAACACTGATTCAATTTGTGTGCTGAGCAAACAATCTGAGAAACTGGATTATATTAAGGAGATGATGGCATCAGTGTTGGAGAAAACTCATTTTCAATCTGCAATGTGCAGATGATACAACCTCGCAAAAAGCAAAAAGGTATTAAAATACTTATTGATGAAGATCAAAGATCACAGCCATCAGTGTGCATGGCCATCAATGTAAAGAAAGCATAAGTCATCACAATTGGAATAATAATTATTCAGTTAGTATGGTGAAAGAATACAGCCCTTTAGCACACCTTTTATTACTCTAAGCCATTCATTATTCCCTTGTTCTATTTGAATGGCTACCTCTTGGTCTAGTTACAAGTTCCTCATGAGCACAATCAAGTGTTCTGGAATACCCATTTTTCAAAAAATTATCCATAGCTTGTCATGATTAACACAATTAAAAGCCTTTGCATAGTCAATAGAATACAAGTAAAAATCTTCCTGCTACTCTTTGCTTTCAGCCAACATATGTCTGACATCAGCAATGATATCCCTTGTTCCAAGTCCTCTTCTTTTACAACTTGAATTTCTGGCAGTGCCCTGTCAATGTACTATTGCAGTGGTTTTTGAATTATTTTCAGAAAAAAATTAAATTGCATACAATATTAATGATAATGTTCTATGACTTCTGCATTCCGTTGGGCAATCTCTCTTTGGAATGGGCACAAATATGCATCCCTATAAAATAGGTTAGCCAGGTAGCTGTCTGCCAAATTTATTGACATAAACCAGTGAGTGTCTCCATTGCTTCATCAGTGTGCTGTTGTTGTTGTTAGGTGCCATTGAGTTGGTATCAACTCATAGCGACACTGTACAACAGAATGAAACACGACCCAGTCCTGGGCCAACCTCACAATTGTTGCCACACTTGAGCCCAGTGATGCTGCCACTTTGCCAATCCATCCGCTGGGGGTCTTCCTCTTTTTCTCTGACCCTCCACCTTACCAAACATGATATCCTTCTCCAGCGACTGGTCCCTCCTGACAATATGTCCAAAGTATGAGAGAGAAGTTTGGCCATCCTGGCCTCCAAGAGCATTATGGCTGCACTTCTTCCAACACAGATCTATTTATTCTTTTGGATCCCATGGCACTTTCAATATTCTTGGTCTTCTTTTTAGGCGCATGAATATTATCTTCTCACAGACAGAGTTGCATTTCAAGACAGATCCTGAAATGTTCTTTTTGATGATGAAAGCTACATCATTCCTACAGAATTTATTGTTCCTGACATAATAAACTATATGATTGTGAAATTCAAATTGGCCAGTATCAGTTCATTTCTGCTCACTAATGCCTAGGATATCGATATTTATGTGTTCCATTTCACTGTTGACAACTTCCATTTTCCTAGATTCATGCTTCATACATTCCATATTCTAGTTATTTTTGGAACATGGCAGTTTCTCCTGCTCATTTTGGATTGCTCCCCATCAGCAAATGAAGATTCCAAAAGCTTTACTCCATTTGTATCATCATTGTCAACTCTTCTTTGAGACAGCCTCCCTTCCTGAGTTACATTTTGAGTGTCCTCCAACCTGAGGTTCTCATCTTCTTCTGACACTACATCTAAGAGTATTCTGGTGTTGTAAATAGTGTTTTCATTTTCTGGCACTATATCTGGCAATGTTCCTCTCATACTCATAATAATTTCAGTGGCTAACCATTCTGAAGGAAATTGCCTCTTCTTCTTCCTAGACTGTCTAAATCTGGAAGCTCCACTTAAAATTGTCCAACATGGGAGACTCTGCTTGTATTTCAAATACTGGTGACATATTTTCAGTGTCACAGCAACATGCAAGCTACCACTGTACAACAAACTGGCATTTGATTGGTGGGTTCTGTTCATTGAATATTTCAATATTGCAATCAGAGGCTTGAAATATTTTTTTCAGTTGTTTCAGCTTGAGAAATGCTGAACCTGTTTAACTATTATTATTATTTTGCCTTTGCTGAGATCATTTTAATACTTTTTCTTCTTGAAGTTAACCTTTGAAAGTTTCTGTTCAGTTCTTTTACTTCATCATTTCATCCATTTTCCTTAGAAACTGTACAATCAAGAGCTAGTTTCAGAGTTCTCATGACATCCATTTTAGTCTGTTCTGTCTTTATTGTTTTTTAAAGTAACATTTTGTTTTCTTTATGTAAGATGTT
>NW_006408611.1:338658-339694 GCF_000296735.1 Chrysochloris asiatica | reverse complement strand
CCGTACAAAAATTGATGCTTTTGAGTTATGGTGTTGGAGGAGAATATTGAAAGTGCCATTGCCTGCCAAAAGAACCAATAGATCTGTTTTGGAAGAAGTACAGCCAGAGTGCTCCTTAGAGGCTAACATGGCCAAACTTTGTCTCTCATACTTTAGACACATTGTCAGGAGGGACCAGTTGCTGGAGAAGGATATCATGTTTGGTAAGGTAGAGGGTCAGAGAAAAAGAGGAAGACCCCCAATGAGATGTGTTGGCCAAGTGGCAACATCGATGGACTCAAAATGGCAACAATAGTGAGATTGGCCCAGGATCAGGCAGTGTTTCATTCTGCTGTGCATAAGGTCACTATGAGTCGATACCAACTTGATGGCTCCTCACAACAAGTCTTAATTGAGTGCCTTCATAAAAAGGTCAAATCAAAATATAAGTAAAATTTCTCTATTTTCCTAAGGAATGATCCTATACATAGAAACTACCGAAGACTGTAATTAATTGAAAGATTCAACAATGTAGAGGGTAAAAGATGAACATATAACAATCAGTATACTTCTATTATACCAATAAAGAGAACTCTGAAAAGGAAATCAGGAAAACATTACCCTTTAAATGAACCACTTCAAAGATGAAATACTTAGGAATAAATTTACCCAGAAACACAGAAGTTTTTTACAAAACACTACTACAAGCAAGGGGTCCCGGTGTGGGTTTGTTGAATAAATACTGCATTGCTTACCACAAAGCTGAAGTTGAAATCCCTCAGTTACTCCTTGGAAACCCAATGTTATGCTGCTATTAAGTAAATGTAGGGTTGCTCCAACTCATGGTGAATCTATGCTCTACAGAATGAAACACTGCATGATCCTGAGGCATCCTCACAATTATTGTTACATTTGAATTCATCATTGTTACCACTGTGTCAATCTATCTTGTTGAGAGTCTTCCTCTTGTCCACTGACCCTCCAGTTTACCAAGTATAATGTCTTTCTCTAGAGACTGGTTCCTCCTGATAATATGTCTGAAGTATGAGAGACAAAG
>NW_006408611.1:333180-337219 GCF_000296735.1 Chrysochloris asiatica | reverse complement strand
TTCTAATATTTGGCTTTATCTTCTCAAGCTAACCTTTGAAATTTTCTGTTCAACTCTTGTACCTCTTCATTTCTTGCATTTGCTTTAGTATCTCTATCTTGGAGAGCAAGTTTCAATGTCTTCTTGTAACATCCATTTTGACCTTTCCCTTCTTTCTTTTCTTCTGAATGACTTTTTACTTTCTTCCTGTATGATGTTCTTGATGTCATCCCACAACTCTTCTGGTCTTAGGTCTTTAGTGTTTAATGTATCAAATCTTCTCTTCAGATGATCTCTAAATTCAGTTGAAATATATTCAAGGTCATATTTTGGCTCCCGTGGACTTGTTTTCATTTTCTTCAACTTTAGTTTAAATTTGCATATGAGCAATTGATGGTCTGTTCCACAATCTGCCTCTGGCCTTGTTTTGACTGAAGATATGGAGCTTTTCCATCGTCTCTTTCTGCAGATGTAGTAAATTTGATTTCTATGTATTTCATCTGGCAAGGTTCATGTGTATATTCGTCTCTTATGCTGTCTCAAGAAAGTATTTGAAATGAATATCTTGATTGAATGTTTGATCAATTTCAGTTTAAAGAAGTTGGTAGAATTCTTCTATTTCTTCCTCACTGGCTTTAGTGGCTGGTGTGTAAATTTGAATTATAGTAGTATTAGCTGGTCTTCCCTGTAGGTGCATGGATATTATCCTATTAGAGACAGCGTTGTACCTCATGACTGATCTGGATATGTTCTTTTTGTCAATGAATGCAACACCATTCCTCTTCAATTTGTCATGCCCAGCATAGTAAACCATGTGGTTGTCAGATTCAAAATGGCCAATACCAGTCCATTTCAGCTCACTAATGCCTTCCTGACTGAGGAGCTCATCTTCCATATCTGACACTGTACCACCGTTATTCACAAGGTTTAGTAAATAAACTTTCAGAATTGTTCTGCCTCTCATTCTTCCAAGTTTCATAGTCTGGAAGCTCCACTGTAACCTGGCTACCATGGATTATGTTGCTGGTAATTAAAATACCACCATAGTATGACAAATTAGTAGATGAATGGTCACCTTATCCCTACGCTTCTTTAAATCCTTTTAGTATTTCAAGGACTATAGTAGGCATATTGTATAACTAGCAAATAATGAATCTTCAATATTTTGCTTGCCTAATTAATTTCTTCATTGCATTCAAGTCTTTGTTCAAATACAATCTCCTCATTGAGACCTACCTACTATCTCCAATTTAAATTGCACTACAAAATGGGTGGTTCAAACCCACCAGCTTCTCCTTGAAAAACCTATACAGGGTCACAATGAGTTGGAAATAACTCGATGGCACTTAATAACAACAAATCTACTTTTTAATAACCTGTTTCTCATATATTCTACTAATAACTTCTTTATTATAATTTTTTTCAATCACCCCAAGTTAGAATGCAAACTCTGCTAAGTCAGAATCTTTGCTTTCATCACAATGGTACAGTAAATATTCAATATGCATTTGAAAAATGGGTAAACTTCCACAGGTAATTGTAATAATTTACATTTAAATATTATATTAATATCATTTATTTGAAGACTTTTTTTTCATTTTTTTGTGATATATAGCAAAGCAATAGGAATTTATTAGTTGAAACTATTTCTACAATGCATTTACTTCTGTATTTTTGTTACTGAACATTACTAATTGATTTGATTGAACTTTAATAAACCATTTATCATGCTATGCACTGTTACCACAGTAATAGAAAATATTTTTCAGCACTTAATATGTACTAGGCACTGTGCCAAATGATTTACATACATTATCTCATTTAATCCTCATAAAAGCTCAGTGAGACACTTTTCACTATTGTCAATCCACACATGAGGAAAGTGAAGCTGAAGGTGGGGGCACTATTTCCCCAAAGCCATACAGAAGAAGAGTGACAGAGCTAAGGCAGTAAAATTACCATCAATTAATTAAATCACAGAGAAGTATGGATTATGGAGGCATTGTAAGACTAATTTGTTTTCATGAGGTCAATTCTTACTCATTGCTACCATATAAGATCCTGATTTACAGGGTTTCTAAGACTACATTTTTGTAGAAATAGATTTTCACATCTTTTCCGTGGAGAAACTGTTAAGTTCAAATCTGCTGATCTGTCTGCTAGCTGAGGAGCTTTTAACCAGTGTGCCACCAAGGTTTAGCTACTACTAAAACTATTGTTGTTGTTGGGTACTATCGAGTTGGCTCCAACTAATAGCCACCCTGTATAGTGCTTCCAAGGAGTGGCTGGTGAACCACCAATCTTGTGGTTCAAACTGACCTTGTAGCTCAGTGCTTTATCCTAAAGCACCACACCAGTACTCCAGTATAAGACTAGCAGATTAGAAATAAATTTTTGATGCACATCCTATCTAAATTTCTGTGATTCGCTTTATTTCTCTCTTGCCTAGCTTTTCCTGTCTGATATTGATAGACGTTCTCTGTACAGTCTTATAAAACTGACTGAAAAATAACTTTTGAATACAAAGTCAAAAAAGAAAACATTTTCTAGCTTTCAAAGGAACCTCAAGGCAAACACTGGTTTGGTCTACTAACAGCCTGTTGACTATAGCTGCAGGAAGGCTGCATTGCAGTTAGCAGAAAAATAACTTTTTTAAAAATGACAAACTAGAGCTCAGTGTAAAACACTAAACTCACAGTGGACCTCAAAGAGTCTGAGCACAAAGATGGTGCCACCAGTACTTTCTGAGAGATAGCAACAACGAAGCCTACAGGATACATCCAGCTAGAACACCTAACTGAAAACTCCTCAAAGTCAGTCTTTCTTGAGCCTTGGTAGTTCTTCTGGCATTGTGTTACTGAAACAGCAAAAATATCCTTAAAGATCCTCTATAGAAATAGAGTAAATAAACATGTAACCTTATAACCATTAATGTTCAAAGAAAAAATAATTAGCACATTCAAGAATTAGAGTTTCCTATATCGTTCTATCATTAGGAATCATTTGAGCAAACCAAATCTTGAATGCACTAAAAGTCTGATTCTTTGCAGAACAAAACAAAACAAAAATGCTCCCACAGAGATGCTTTTTATAATGAATCTGAACTCATACAAAGTCAAATATATTAATTTCTGTCCAGTAGGGAATTACTGAAAGAGTAGAGCTGACAGGAATTAAGGGACATTAGGTCATTTCCACATTCTTCCCTGTTCTATCATTCTTTTCATATTTGCTACATTTTCCCCTACAAATCAACTTTTCATCATTAATTTTGATATTTTCTATTATTTTATTTTTTGTTGTTTTCTTTGAACACTTCTAGTAGAATTAATATTGGATTTCCTCACTCTATCACCTATATTTCTTATTGTCTCACATTTTTTTCTATGCCCTATATGTTGTATTCTTAGTAATTTATTCAGTTTTATCTACTAGTTCATTAATCTCTTCTTAGTTATATCTATTCTGTTTATTAATCCTTCCAATAACTTTCAAATTTCTGTCTCTAAATTATTTTGTTTCATTTGTATAATCTATCTTATTTCTTTTATCAAATTGCATATGCTTATATGTGGGTAAGGAGCTCTGGTAGTGTAGTGGTTACAAATCGGGCTGCAAGTGCAAGGTCAGCAGTTTAAAACTACCAGCGGTTCTGCAGGAGAAGGATGAGTCAGTCTGCTCCTGTAAAGATTTACAGCCTCAGAAACCCTGTGTAGGGTCGCAATGAGTTGGAACCGAATCTATGGCACATAACAACAACAACAACATATGTGGGTAAGCCAAAAGTAGTATTATGAGGGTACCAGTGCATATCTGCACAGGTCTATTCCAAACAAAATGTTTAAACATGTCTCTGCAATCAGTGGACGGCAGCAGACAAGTTCTCCTAGTGATAAACTTGTCCTAGTTTTAATAGTTGGGATATATTCAAGGTCATTTTTTGGTTCTCATGGATTTGTTTTTATTTTCTTTAGTTTCAGTTTGAATTTGCATATGAGTACTTGTGGCATCAGGATTGGAGGAAGACTCATTAACAACCTGCTTGCTGAAAGTGAAGAGG
>NW_006408611.1:318997-328385 GCF_000296735.1 Chrysochloris asiatica | reverse complement strand
CTTTCACATGCATATGAGGCTATTGAAAATACCATGGCTTCGATTAGGCGCATCTTAGATCTCAACCTGACGTCTTTGCTCTTCAAACTCTCTATAGGATCATTATGCATCAGAACCAACTCAACAGCACTTAACAATAACAACAACTGCAAGAAACCATAAGAGACCTACATAAATGGAAGTTTCCATAATCACAGAAACAAGACTTATTTTCCTTAGGTTACATCTAGTAAGTTCTGACTCTCAGTGAGTCTTTGCACAACAGATTGAAACATTGCATGGTCCTGCGGCATCTTCATAATTGTATTACATTTGAGACCATTGTGGTTGCCACTGTGTCAACCCATCTTGTTGGAGGTCTTCCTCTCTTGTTCTGGCCCTCTACTTTACCAAGCATGATGCCCTTCTCCAGGGCCTGGTCATGACTAATAACATATCCAAAGTAGGAGAGGCAAAGTCTGACTTGTTGTTTCTACTGACAATCCATGGTCCTTATAATATTAGCCTCCAAAACCATAATTCATATGCATCAATAATTTTACAGTATTCTTTATTCATTGTTCAACTTCCACATGCATATGAGGCTATTGAATATAAACGGCTTGGGTCAGGCACACCTTAGTCATGAAACTGACATCTTCTTGAACATTTTAAACAGGTCTTTTCCAGTGTTGTTTGATTTCTTGACTACTGCTTCCAGGAAAATTGGTTGTGAATCCAACTTAATTTAAGTCTTCAACAGCCTCAAGCTTTTCTTTATTTATCATGATGTTATTTAGTAGTCCAGTTGTAAGGATTTTGGTTTCTTTATACTGATCTACAATTCATAATGAAGGCTGTAGTGTTTGATCTTCACCTCTAACTATTTTAAGTGATTTTTGCTTCTTACAAGCAAGGTTGTGTCATCTGTGTATCTCAGGCTGTTAATGAGTCTTCATCCAATGCTGATGCCACATTGTTCTTCATACAATCCAGTTTCTCAGATTATTTGTTCAGCATAAAGATTGAATAAGTGTGGTGAAAGGATACTAACTTGGTACACACCTTTCCTGTATTTAAACCATTCAGTATCACCTTGTTCTATCCTAATGACTACCTCTTGGTCTGTATACCTCATGAGCACAATTGAATGTTCTGGAATAAACATTCTTCACAATTTATCCATAATTTGTTATGATTGACACAGTTGAATACCTTTGTATAGTCAATATAGCACAAGTAAACAGCTTTCAGAGTTCTCATGTGGTCTTGCAGGATAATGCATTGGACCAAAAGGTTGGCTGAAACTGCAAGGTAGGCAGTTCAAACCCACCATGGCTCTTTGGAAACCTTATGCTGGGACGCTGTGAGTCACAACAGACTTGACAGCATTTAATAACAGCAACAGCAAACAATGTTCTGGTATTTTCTGTTTTCAGCCAAATTCCATCTGATATCAAACATGATATGCCTCTTCCATGTCCTCTTCTAAAGTCAGCTTGGAATTCTGACAGCTCTCTGTCTATGTATTGCTGCAACCATTTTTTAATTATTCTTACCAAATCTTATTGCATGTGATAGTTAGTGTTAGATTATTTCTGCATTCTGTTGGGTCATCTTTCTTTAGAGTGGGCAGAAATTGGATGTCTTCAAATCAGTTGACCGAGTAGCAGTCTTCATATGCATGTGAAAGCTGGACAGTGAATAAGGAAGACCTTAGAAGAATTGATGTTTTTGAGTTATGGTTTTGGAGGAGAATATTGAAAAGGGTACAAAAAAACAAACAGATCCATGTTGGAAGAAGTACAGCCAGAGTGCTCCTTGGAGGCCAAGATGGCCAAATTTCATCTCCCATACTTCGGACATATTGTCAGGAGGGACCAGTCTCTGCAGAAGGATATCATGTTTGTTAAGGTGGAGGGTCAGAGAGAAAAAGGAAGATCCCCAGCGAGCGAGATGGCTTGTCAAAGTGGCAGCATCAATGGGCTGGACAGGGCCATATTTTGTTCTGTTGTACATAGGATTGATATGAGTCTGTGCTGACTCGATGACACCTAAAAACAACAACAACAATGCCTAGCATATTGATCTTCATATGTTTTATTTCATTTTTTGACAACTTCCAATTTTCCTAGATTCATACTTCATACATTCCACATTCTGATTATTAATGGATATTTCAGCTATTTCCCCCCTCATTTAGAGTTCCCCACATCTGCAAATGAAGGTCTTCAAATCTTAATTCCATCAACTCTGCTTTGAGGAGGCAGCTCGTCCACAGCCATATTTGAGTGCATTCTAATCTCCGGGGTTCATCTTCTGGCGCTGTTTCTGACAATGCTCTGTCTGCTATTGTTCATAAGTTTTCAATGGCTAACCATTCAAAGGTGTCCTTCTTCCTGCAATCTCTGATGATACCTGTGTACTATCAGTGACCATACTGGTATTTAAAATACTGGTTGCATAGCTTCCAGCATGTCAGCAACACAAAAGCCACCAGATACAACAAACTGGCTGACAAGTGAGATGATAAAATACTTAGCATTGTGAAGATGTTAATACTACCCAATGTAACTACAGATAAAAATAAATTTTTATCCAGTTTCCATCAACATTATTTAAAACTAATAATCAACTTTATAAATAATGGAAAGAAATCCTGATTAAGCAAAGCTATATTTCAAAAGAATAAAGTGAGGCTTGGCACATTTAATTATATTGACCATTGATGCTGCCACTTTGACAAGCCATCTCGCTGGGGATCTTCCTTTTTCTCTCTGACCCTCCACCTTAACAAACATGATATCCTTCTGCAGAGACTGGTCCCTCCTGACAATATGTCTGAAGTATGGGAGATGAAATTTGGCCATCTTGGCCTCCAAGGAGCACTCTGGCTGTACTTCTTCCAACATGGATCTGTTTGTTTTTTTGCACCCTTTTCAATATTCTCCTCCAAAACCATAACTCAAACCATGGAGCTCTCTTTGAATTGATAACATTTGGAATGCAATTGTGTGTGGTATGGGAAAATACTCCAGGTAAAAATAGAACAGTATGTTACTGAGTCAAAAAAAAAAAAAAAAAAAAAATGATGCTTAAGTTTGAGGAAATATTGGTCAGCACATGTGGAATGTAGAAAGCAAAGGTGACCTTCCCCAATCCAGGTTATTTTTAATTGCCAAATATGCATGTGAATATTGGGCAATGAATAAGGATGAACAGAGAAGAATTGCTGCCTTTGAGTTATGGTGGTGACTAAGAATATTGAAAACATCATTGACTGCCAGAAGAACAAAAAAATCTGTCTTGGAAGAAATATAGCCAGAATGCTCCTTAGAATCAAGGATGGAGAGACTTCATGCCGTGCACTGTGAATATGTTGTCAGGACAGAGCAGGCCTGGAAAAAACATCATGCTTGGTAAAGTGGAGAGTCAGTGACAAAAACAAAGACTGTCAATGAGAGGAATTGACCCAGTGACTTTGACAATGGACAGTGTTTCATTCTGCTCTTCTATGAGTGTTAACTGACTTGATGAGGACGTTTTACAACAACAACCCCTCTCATTCCTGGTAAATGACAAACAATGTTTCTTTTTGTATCTAAGCTTTTTATTGACTTTTTAAATAATAATAGTCTCATACAATACTTACCATTTTGTGATTGTCTTGTTTAACTCATCACAGTGTCCTCTAGTGTCAGCTATATTATCAAGTACTTTGTGTAATCTTTGTTATTTTTTAACATTACACAGTATCCCATTGTGTGAAAGTGCTAACATTGGTTTATCCATTTATCTGTTGATGGGCAATACATTGCCATTGTTATTGTTGCTGTGTTTTCAACTGTGAAAAATGTTACAATGAATATGGGTGTGCATTTATCTACTTATATCTCAGTTCTTATTTTTCTAAGCTCTGGTAGCATAGTGGTTATGAGTCAGGCTGCTAATCTGAAGGTCAGTAGTTTGAAACTACCAGACATTCCTCGAGAGAAAGTGGTTTTCTTCTTCCATAAAGATTTACAGCATCAGAAACTCTATGCCGGGTTGCTATGAGTCTGAACCAACCCCATGGTACACCACCAACATCCACCTAATAGTGAGATTACTGGATGAAATGAAATTTCGATTTTCAGTTTCTTATTGAAGCACCATAAATTTTTCCACAATGGTAATACCATTTGGCACTGTGGGTTAGTGTACTGGACTGCAAAGTCTGTCTGAACTGCAAGATTTGCAGTTCAAGCTCACCAGCCACTCTTTGGAAACTCTATACAGGATTGCTATGGGTCAGAACTGACTCAATGACACTTAACAACAACAACAACAAAGCATTGCATTAGTTTTGCAATATCTCCACACCTTCACCAGCATTGGCTTTCTGTCGTAATGAGCTTTGCTATTATTGCTAAAATGAGAGGATATCTCATTGTTGGTTTCATTTGCATCTCTCTAATGGCAATGATCACAAGCATGTCTTCATGTGTTTGTTGACCACCTGAATGTCTTCTCTGGTGAAGGGTCTGTTTATGTCTTTTGCCCAATATTTAATTGAAATGTTTGTGTTTTTGTGTTGAACTGTGACAGTTTTCTATACATTTTTGAGATTAGTCCCTTGTTGGACATATTATTACCAAATACATTTTCACAAGCTCTAGATTCAATTTTTACTCTTTTGGAGAAGTCCTTTAAAAAAAAAGAAAAAGTTTTTATTGTGAATTGTGTCATAGTTTACATGGGAGAACATCAGTTTTACACTCATCATTTTATTGCAATTATTACAATTGGAGAAATCTTTTTGATGTACAAGTGTTTAATTTTTAGTAGTTTCCAGTTGTCTAATTTATCTTCTTCTGCTTGTGCATTTTTGGATATCTTTTTTTTAGAGTATTTATGTCATGTATTGGAGTCTTGGTGTGGTACTATAGGCTAAGCACTGGCCTCTGAAGTATATTTGAACCACAACCTGGCAATGCAAACTCACCAGTCACTCTTCAGAAACCCTATACAGGGTCACTGTGAGTTGGAATCGACTTGATGACACTTAAAAAACAACTAGGGCCACTACGTTTGTCCCATTTTTTTTTCCTTTGATAAACTTTATAGTTATATATTTTACATTTTGTAGCATAGTGGTTACGAATTGGGCTGCTAATCAGTCAGCAGTTCGAAACTACCAGCTGATCTGCAGGAGAAAGATGAGGCTTTCTGGTCCCATAAAGATTTACAGCCTTGGAAACCTTGTACAGGGTCATATGAGTCGGCATCGACTCCATGGCACATAACAACAACAACAACATAGTTATATATTTTACATTTAGGTTTTTGATCCATATTGAGTTGTTTTTTTGTATTAGGTGTTAGGTATCGATCTTGCTTCATTTTTCTGGAAATGGATATCCAGTTTTGCCAGCACCATTTGCTAAAGACACTGATGCCCATTAAATGGATTTTTGCCCTTTGTCAAAGATCAGTTGCCACAGTGGATGGATTTGCTTCTGTATTCTCAATTCTATTCCATTGGTCGCTATATATCTGTCACTGTATGAGAACCACTCTGGCTGTTTTTACTACTATGGCTGTACAGCAGGATTTGAAGTCATCAACTATGAGGCCGCCTACTGTGTTCTTATTCAACTGATGCTATTGTTCTTAAGAATCTTTCGTTTAGTTCTGATTCACAGCAACCTTGTATAGTGTTTCTGAGGCTGTAAATCTTTCACCCTCAGAGCAGTTTGTGGGCTCAAACAACAGATCTTGTGTTTAGCAGTCTAGTGCTTATTCTATAGTGCCACCATGCTCCCTATTCTACAACAGTGTTTTGCTTATCCCATGCCTCATTTTTTTCCACACAAATTTAGTGATAGATTTTTCCATTTCTTTAAAGCATATTGAAAAAATCTGGACCAGGATTACATTATATCTGTAGATCATTTTGAGTAGTATTGACATTTTTGCAATGTTAAGCCTTCTTATCCATGAGCATAGTAAATTCTTCCAATTATGAAGGTCTCTTTTGGTTTCTGGTAACATTGTCATTGTGAAGTGCCGTCGAGTCAGTTCCGACCCATAGCAACCCTGTATAGGGTTTCCAAGGAGCAGCTGGTGAACTTGAACAGCCGACCTTGCAGTTCAAATGGCTTGACAGTCTGGTGCATTAACCCACAGCGCTACACCAGTGGTTACGAAATGGGCTGCGAACTGCAATGTCAGCAGTTCAAAACTACCAAACGTTCCACAGGAGAAAGATTAGGCTTTCTGCTCCCATAAAGATTTATATCCTCAGAAATCCTGTACAGGGTTGCTATGAGTCAGAATGGACTCCACGGCACTTAGCAACAATAACATCTTTTGGTTTCTAACAGCAGTTTTTTTGAGGTTTTCTTTGGAAAAGTATTTTGTATCTCTGGTTAATTTTATCCTTAAGTGTTGTGTCTTTTTTATTGTTGTTTTGCTCCTCTGATTCAGTTCTAACTCATAGTAGCCTTGCATAGGGTTTCCAAGAGTGATTGGTGAGTTTGAACTGCAATCCAATGCTTTTTAAATATTGTAAATGATATTGTTTCCCTGAATTCCTTTTCACAGTTCTCTTTGTTGGTATGAAGTACTCTGACTTTTTTGTATGTTGGTCTTGTATACTTGCATTTTGCTAGATCTTTCAATTAACTCCAGTAGCTTTTTTTTTTCTGAGTCTTTGGACTTTTCTATGTGTAGGATCATATCACCTGCAATTAGGGATAGTTTTATTTTTTGTTACAAATTTAGATGCCTTTCTTTTTTTCCCCATTCTTACCTTATTGTTCTTGGTAATTCTTCCAATATAATATTGAATAGGAGTGATGACAGAGGGTATCCTTGTCTGGTTTCCCTTTGCAAAGGGAATGCTTTTAGTCTCCCTCTCTTAAGAATATATGCACTCTTTGTTTGGCATATATATCTTTAATTATATAAAAAAATTTCCCTTCTATTCCCATTTTGCTGAATATATATCAGGAATTGATATTGGAACTCAAAATCAAAGGCACAATAATCCCATGATAGTATCTTACTGGAAGGCACAGACAGCATTTCTACCATTGCAGAAAGTTCAATTAGAAATATGACTCTTACTTGTGGATCATAACAAATTATGGATACTATTGCAAAGAATGTATATTCCAGAACATTTCATTGTTCTTATGAGAAGCCTGTACATAGACCAAAAGGCAGTTATTAGAAAGAACAGGGGGATGCTGAATTTCAGCATGGTTGTATCCTGTATACTTATTAAATTTGTATGCTGAACAAATAACCCAAGCAGCTGGATTACATAAAGAAGAAGATGGCATCAGGAAAAGAGGAAGACTCATTAACAACCTGGGATATGCAGATCACACAATCTTACTTGCTGAAAGTGAAGAAAACAAAAATCGTCTCCACTGGGCCAACAAATTGCAACAAAACAAAGGGTGAAAAGACTGAAGTTGCCAAAAACTTAATTTTATTTGGTTCCACAATGGAGGCAGCAGTCAAGACATCAAATGACATATTGCATTAGGCAAATATACTAACCAAGACCTCTTTAAAGTGTTCAAGAGCAAAGATGTCAGTTTGAAAACTGAGATGTGACTGACCTAAGACATAGTGTTTTCAATTTCCTCATATGCATGTAAGGACTCCTACTGTGGCACTATAGATCAACTCTTAATCGAGAATCACAAGGCCAGCAATTCAAACAAAGCAGCTGCTTCTTGGAAACTCTATACAGGGTCACAATGAGTTCTAACTGACTCCACAGCACTTAACAACAACAACACATGCATGTGAAAGTTAGACAATGACTAAGGGATAATGTAGAAGTAATTCATTTTAATTACGGTGTTGGAGAAGTACGATAAATGTCCAGAAGAACAAACATATTTGTCTTGGAATAAGTACAACCAGAATGCTACTTAGAAGGGAGGATAGCAAGATTTCATTTATCATTCTTTGAACATGTTGTCCAGAACAGTATCTGGATAAGGACATCATGTTTGCTAAAGAGGAGGGCTACTGAAAAAGAGGAAGACTCCTCCCCAACAAGATAAAATGTCACAGTGACAGTGAAAATAGGCTAAAAAATAAGTATTGTGAAGAAGGTACCAGACCAGGCAGTGTTTTGTTTTGTTGTGCATAAGGTTGCTATGAGTCAGAAATGATTTGCTGGCATATAATGACAACTCTTATATTGTTTTATACTACTAAAAGCTGTTGGAATATTTTATCTTGTACTTATTAGAAAAATAATTCTCATGAGAATACAAGAGGGCAGAGCATTTCAGTTAGTATCTTTTTCATTGATGTACTAGAGGCACTAGGAACTAATTTGTTGAATTAGTTATAGTAATAAACGTTTCTATAACTCTAAACCACCACTCATCTGTCAGTTTGTCTTACTATGGTGGCTTGTGAGTTGCTGTGATTCTGAAAGCAATGCCACCAGTATTTTAAATACCAGCAGGGTCACCCATGGAGGACAGGTTTCAGATGAGCTTCCAGACTAACACAGACTAGGAAGAAGGAGTGACGGACTACTTCTGAATATTTAGTCAGTGAAAACCATATGAATAGAAGAGAAACACTGTCAGTTATAGTGCCAGAAAATAAGCCCGTCAGGTTGGAAGGCACTCAAAATGCGACTCGAGAGGAGCTGCCTCCTCAGAGTAGAGTTGACCGTGATGATGCAAATAGAGTAAAGCTCGTGGGAGAAAAGCCCATGGGACCTTCATTTGCTGATGGGGCACAATTCAAAATGAAGAGAAACAGCTGTAAACATCCATTGAAAATCGGAACATGGAATGTATGAAGTATGAATCTGGGAAAATTGGAAGTTGTGAAATATAACATGGAACACATAAACATCAATATCTTAGGCATTAGTGAGCTGAAATGGACTGATATTGGCCATTTTGAATCTGACAACCACATGGTTTACTATGCCTGGAATGAAAATTGAAGAGGAATGGTATTGCATTAATTGTCAAAAATAACATATCCATATCAGTCATGAGGTACAATGTTGTCTGTGATAGGATAATATCCATGAGCCTAGAGGGAAGCCCAGTTAATACCACTATTATTCAAATGAAGCTGGGTTATATGACGAAAAATGTGGCATCAGGATTGGAGGAAGACTCATTAACAACCTGTGATATGCAGATGATACGACCTTGATTGTTGCAAGTGAAGAGGACTTAAAACATTTACTGATGAAGATCAAAGAGCACAGCCTTCAGAATGAATTACATCTCAATGTGAAAAAAGCAAAACTCCTCACCACTGAACCAATAAACAACATGCTTATCAATGGAGAAAAGATTGAAGTTTTCAAGGACTTCATCCTTCTTGGATCAACTATCAACTCTCATGGAAGCAACAGTCAAGAAAGATA
>NW_006408611.1:317303-318232 GCF_000296735.1 Chrysochloris asiatica | reverse complement strand
AACCACAAGGTCAGCAGTTCGAAACTACTAGCTGCTCCGCGGGAGAAAGATGAGGCTTTCTACTCCGGTAAAAATTTACAGCCCCGGAAACCCTGTTCAGGGTTGCTATGGGTCGGAACCGACTCAACGGCACTTAACAAAAACAACAACAATATCCTGATATGGAAAATAGAGGATATAACCCTAGTTTTGGGAGACTATTTCATGATTCAAGGACAGAAACTACCGTATTTTATTTTTGACAAAACACATGTCATGTGGGGTGTTTTTGCCAACTGTGCCCTTCTTCCTTCAACCCTCTGTCCAATGTATTTTTGAAAGCATGCAATGCAAATTTAAAAAAATGTTTTACAACAAACTGGGGACAGATCATATAGAACATTGTGGGACTATGGGTTTTGCCCTAATGCTCTAGAAATACAGATTTTATTTTTATTGTGAAGAGAAGTTGTTGGAGATATGAGATGTTTGATATGAGACATATAATTTTAAAGTTAAGTTGTAATAATATAGGCAAAAAGAGGACCATGATGAGAAAAACAGCTATTTTAAGGCTATCCATAATCTTTGACAAGAAAAAGGATGGATGGATCAAAATAGCAAGAGGGAAAAGATTTGGTTTGATAAGCAAGTGGAGGCCACGTTGAAGAATATCTATAATATTTGGAACTTTAAGGACCCGACAGTGACTATAACATTTGAGACAGTGGGTAACAAGAGAAATAGTTTAAGTTGAAAAGTAATATGATTGGTTTGCATTACAGAGAGTTTCCTTTGGAGCTAGTCAAGATAAAGCATGGGAATAAAAATGAAGGGCAGCAACCGTATTCATGGGTGCTGGGAGCGGCCGATGAGGGTAGAGGACAGCTTCGATTTACTGCTTGACACAGTCCAGTAAATAATAGAGTAGTCTGATGAAACAGATAGCT
>NW_006408611.1:316053-317188 GCF_000296735.1 Chrysochloris asiatica | reverse complement strand
AACAGCCAGTTGAAAAGCCTCTCGAGTTGTACTCATTTCTCCACCCGACGATTTCGCGTATCCTCTCGTGTCCCACGACCCTCGCGGGAGAGCAGGCACCCCCCGCACATGGGTAGTCCAGATGAGAGAATATAATGCTTGAAAACTAAATGCTAGAACACACAGTGATATGGAGTACTAGAGGTGACTTAGAAAGATATTCAGAGTTAAAATCCACAGAACTGCGTAGCTGATCAAATGTGTATAGGATGATTAGATATGTCAGCTTAAATAACTCATGATTGTTATTGTTGTTATGTGCTGTGGAGTTGGTTCCAATTTATAGCAACCCTGTACAGGGTTTCTGAGTAATATTTACTGAGATAGGAGTTTAAAGGAGTAAATTTCATGAGAAAGGCTATGAATTAACTTTTAGTCAAGTTGTAATTTAGCTATTCGCAGCACATCTAAATTTACATGCCCATTATTATCAGTACATATTTAGGAAAACAGGCAACCAATTGTTAAATAATAAGAATATCAAGTTACCTTCTTCCCAAAGAATGGCATCTTCATCTTTCTAAAATAACTCTTTTAGATATGTAAGACATCTCAGAAGTGATTTGGAGTCCTGAAGCAAGGCTAAAAGATAAGCACTAGTCTGTTAACTGTAAAATCAGTGGCTCAATCCCACCAGCCTCTCCTCACAAACCCTATGTTGTTGTTGTTAGCTGCCATTGAGTTGGTACCGACTCACAGTGACCTTATGCACTACAGAACGAAACACTGCCTGATCCTGGGACACCTCACTACTTTTGCCACACTTGAGTCCATCGATACAGCTACTTGGCCAATCCATCTCATTGGGGGTCTTCCTCTTTTTCTCTGACCCTCCACCCTATCAAAAATGATATCCTTCTCCAGAGATTGGTCCCTCCTGAAAATATGTCCCAAATTATCAGAAACAAAGTTTGGCATCTTGGCCTCCAAGGAGAACTCTCTCCGCACTTCTTCCAAAACAGATCTATTGGTTCTTTTGGCAGCCCATGACACTTTCAATATTCTCCTAAAACACCATAACTCAAAAGCATCAATTCTTCTACAGTCTTCCTTATTCACTGTCCAACTTTCACATGCATATGAGGTTATTGAAAAT
>NW_006408611.1:307582-315953 GCF_000296735.1 Chrysochloris asiatica | reverse complement strand
AAGGATTTTTGTTTTCTTGACATTGAGATGTAATCCATACTGAAAGCTGGCCTCTTTGTACTTCATCAGTAAATGTTCTAAGTCCTCTTCACATTCAGCAAGCAAGGTTGTATCATCTGCATATCGCAGGTTGTTAGTGAGTCTTCCTCCAATCCTTTAACCCAGTTTCTTGGATTATTTGATCAGCATACAGGTTGAATAAGTAAGGTGAAAATATACACCCTTGTTGTACACCTTTCTTATTTTTAAACCATTCAGTGTTCCCATGTTCTGTTCGAACAATTGTCTTTTGGTTCAGGTACAGATTCCTCATGAGCACAATTGAGTGTTCTGGAACACTCATATTTTGCAATGTTGTCCATAGCTTGTCATGATCCACACAATCAAAAACGTTTGCATAGTCAATAAAGCACAGTAAACATCTTTCTGATATTGTCTGCTTTCAGCCAAGAACCATCGTACATCAGCAATGGTATCCCTCGTTCCACTACCTCTTCTGAATCCTACTTGAATCTCTGAACGTTCTCTGTCAATGTATAATTACAGTCATTTCTGTATTGCCTTTAATAAAACTTTACTCAAAAGGGACATCAAAGAAATTGTCTGATGGTTTAAGCATTCCGTTGGGTCACCTCTCTTTGGAATGGGCACAAATACAGATCTCTTCCAATCAGTCAGCCAAAGAGTTGTGTTCCAAATTTCTTGGCAGAGATGAATGAGTGCCTCCTCTGCCGCCTGACATTCTTGAAAGATTTCAATGTTTTCCATCAATTCCTGGTGCTTTGTTCTTTGCCAATTCCTTCAATGCACCCTGGTTTCCCCCTTTAGTATCATTGGCTTTTGATCATATGCTACCTCTTGAAATGGTTGAACATTAACCATTTCCTTTTGTTACAGTGACTCTGTGTATTCCTTCCATCTTCTCTTGATGTTTTCTGATCATTCAATAATTTGCCCAGGGAATCTTTCAATAACGTAAGTCGAGGCTTGAATTGTTTCTTCAGTTCTCCCAACTTGAAAATGCTGGTTGTGTTCTTCCTTTTTGGTTTTCTAATTCCAGATCTTTGCACAATTTATTGTAATATTTGACTTTATCCTTTCAAGTTGATCTTTGAAATTTTCTGTTCAGCTCTTGTACCTCCTCATTTCTTCCATTTGCTTCAGAATCTCTATGCTGGAGAACAAGTTTCAGTGTCTCTTCTGACATCCAATTTGACCTTTTCCTTCTTTCTTAATGACCTTTTGCTTTTTTCATGTATGATGTTCTTGATGTCATCCCACAACATGTCTGGTTTTTGGTCTTTAGTGTTTAATATATCAAATCTGTTCTTCAGATGATCTCTAAACTCAGGTGGGATATATTCAAGATCATGTGTTGGCTTTTGTGGACTTGTTTTCATTTTCTTCAGCTTCAATTTGAATTTGTGTATGAGTAGTTGATCATCTGTTCCACAGTCTGCCCCTGGCCTTGTTTTGACTGATGATATGGAGCTTTTCCATCTTCTCTTTCTGCAGATGTAGTCAATTTGATTTCTATGTATTGCATCTGGTGAGGTCCATGTGTATAGTCATCTCTTATGCTGTCTAAAGAAGGTATTTGAAATGAACAAATCACTGATTTTACAGAATTCTATCATGCATTCTCCAGCATCATTTCTATCACCAAGGCCATTTTTTCCAACTATTTATCCTTCTTCTTTGCTCCCAACCTTTGCATTCCAATCACCAGTAATGATCCATACATCTTGATTGCATGTTTGATCAATTTCAGATTGTAGAAGTTGGTAGAATTCTCCTTTTTCATCCTCAATGGCTTTAGTGGTTGATGCATAAATTTGAATAACATTGGTATTAACTGGGCTTCCCTATAGGCACGTGGATATTATCCTATTACAGATAGCATTGTACCTCATTACTTTTCTGGATATGTTCTTTTTGACAATGAATGCAACACCATTCCTCTTCAATTTGTCATTTCCAGAATAGTAAGCCATGTGGTCATCAGATTCAAAATGACCAATACCAGTCCATTTCAGCTCACCAATGCCTTAGATCTTGATGTTTATGTGTTTCATTTCATTTTTTTGCAACTTCCAATTTTCCCAGATTCATACTTCATACATTCCATTTTCCAATTTTCAATGGACGTTTACATCTGTTTCTGTTCATTTTGAGTTGTGCCGCATCAGCAAATGAAGGTCCCGCTGGCTTTTCTCCCATGGGATTTACTCTATTTGCATCATCAAGGTGAAATCTACTTTGAGGAGGCAGCTCTTCCCCAGTCACATTTTGCATGCCATCCAACTTGAGGGACTCGTTTTCTGGCACAATGTCTGACAGTGTTTCTCTACTATTCATAGCATTTTCATTGACTAAATATTCAGAAGTAGTTCTTCATTCTTTCTTCCTAGTCTGTGTTTGTCTGGAAGCTCATCTGAAACCTGTCCACCATGGATGACCCTGTTTGTATTTAAAATACTGATGGCATAGCTTCCAGAATCACAGCAGTACAGTACGACAGAATGGCAGACGAGTGGTAGACAACCTATAGAAGGTGTCTATTAGTCAAAACCTACTTGACAGCACTCAACCACAACAGAGGTGATTTAGTCCAACTACTCCCTTTCTTAAATGAAATTACTACGTATCTAGTGATAGGAATGAATTTGCTAAAGATTATATAAGCAGTGAATTAACTTAGAGAGTCAAAACATCTCTTCCAAATGTAGCACAACTTTATACTGCCTTGCATAACAAACTGTATTATTGCAGCATTTTCACCTTATAAAATAAAATGTCAACCTTGCTTACTTTAACTGTATGCAAAAATTCTCTAATTTCTAAAAGATCATATTACACCTGTGGGTTGGCACAAGAATATGAATTGATTATGATTAATTACAATCTCTAAAAGTTCTATTTATTGTTACCCTATTAATTAATTGAATGAAGTATTTATCTAGATTAAAAATATGATACCCGTAAAGTTTTAATTTTAGAATTCAATATCTCATTAAGAGTTATTGCTTTATTTAAATGCATAATTAAATTAATCTCCTAGAATAAAAGAATCAACAATCCAAAGAGTAGAAACAAACGTATTTGTGAGGTAATTTTGTTTACAGTATATTTGAAATGAATATATTTAGGAGTGGTTACATGTCGGGCTGTCAACCTCAAGGTCAGCAGTTCGAAACTACCAGCGTCTCCGCAGGAGAAAGATGAGGCGTTCTGCTCCCATAAAGATTTACAGCCTCGGAAACCCTGTGAAGGGTCACTATCAGTTGGAACTGACTCCACAGTACTTAACAACAACAACAATAGATGATGTAGAGTTACTCTGGAGTGGCCTTTCCTGAAGTTTTAAGAAGTCTGGTCCCTTTCACTCTTAGCCTTTTTGACAGTGGAGATATTTAATCCATTTGCTGCTGTTGTTGCTACATCCTATCAAGTCAGTTTTGAACTTCATAGTGTACAAAATGAAACATTGCCAAGTTCTTTGCCATACTTAAATAATTGTAATGCTTGTGCTCATTGTTGCAGTTACAGTGTCAATCCATCACATTGCGGGTCTTCTTTATTGTTGAGCGTATATTTTACTAAACATGATGTCCTTCTACAGAGACTGCTCTTTCCTGATTACATGTCCACAGTATATGAGACAAAGTCTTGCCATCCTCAATTCTAAGAAGTAATTTGGTTGTACTTCTTCCAAAACAAACTTGTTCATTATACTGGCAGTCCGTGATTTATTCGACATTCTTTGCCAAAGGTATAAATTCTTCCTGTCTTTCTTATTCATTGAACCAATTAAACATGGTAATTTAACACAATGAAAAAAAATAAAATAGGGTTTCAGAATCGTACATATATTTCCATCTCTGTTCTTCAAGACACAGAATTTCTTTCCCTGCTAGTGTGCTACTGATTTTTAAGAATGAGTCAATATATTATCTCTTCATTTTCTAAGGCTACAAAAATAACATCAGAAAAACTGTCCATAGATTGTCTTTATGAGTTGGAATCCACTTGATGTCACACAACAACAATTAAATACAAAACCTCCAAAAAGCTAAACCCATGTGTTACAGGGTAAACCTATTCGACTCATAGCAACTCATGTGATACAGAGTAGAAGTGCTACCTAAGGTTTTCTTGACTCTGATCTTTATGGAATCAGTTCACCAATCATTTCTTCTGTGGTGCCATACTACGGGGTGCTTAAACTGCCAACCTTTAGGTTAATGTTCAAGCAAACTGTGTTACAGCATATCTTCCTCAATTTAGAGCTTGGGAATTTTTAGCCCACAAACCATTTATGGTACCTAGGCCAGAACCCAAATTTTCCATTTGAATTCAAGAATTCTTATTATCTCACATACTATTTTATCTGTCTCATCTCAAAGGATTCTCCTGAGGGCATTTAAGTATTTTTGAAAGTTGATAAATAAGAAGATAATTGTTACTGTTTTTGTTGTATGCCACTGAGTCAGTTCTGACTCATAGTGACCCTATATAGGATTTCTAAGAATAGGTTTGAACTGTCAACCTACAATATCATACCAGGAGTCCAAGAAATTGATGTTGTTGTTAAGTGCCGTCGAGTTGATTTTGACTCATGATGACCCTGTATAGAGTTTCCAAGGAGCAACTGGTGAGTATGAACCACCAACCTTGTGGTTCAAACCGACCTTGTAGCCCAGTGCTTTATTCCACAGCACCACACCATGATAACATTTATTGAAATCAATTAAGAGACATTCATTACACTGTTTTGCTTGCCTTGGCTCAATTAATAGTTATAGTAACCAGTAAGTATTGAGAATGAGAGCAAGAGAGAGAGATTCAGACAATATCTAAGCAATGTGCACAAATTTACACATCTAGGATTTTTTATTATGTTCCCAAGCATTGATATCATACTTATAGTCTTACATAATTTTGTATAAATTTCACAAAGTATTTTATTGTGCTTTTGCAGGGAAAGGCATGCTTCTAGAACAGTGAACCTTAGGGGAAATAAATATCACAGTAAATCAGTTTGGCTATATTTGTATTCTTTGCCAGTTACAATGTGATGACAACATCGGCAGGAGCATCCACAAGGTTATAAATATCATATTGATTACTACAAGATTAGCCCAGTAGAAAGAGTCCATGGCTGAGTCTTGCTGATGGATTGTCTATCATAGTAACTTCTCAAATATCTAATGGAGAAGTGTCAGCATTTGGGCCTCAAGGATAAAAAGATTAATAAAACTCATAAGCCCATATCTCACATGTATTTTTCATTTTAAATAAAATGAATCCAAATCATACATTCATCAAATTGATTTTCCTGTTTGTTAATGTCAGCATTTACAGATTTCCTTTCAAGGTCTTCAAAAGTCCCTAAATGTCAAATTAAATAACAATCTTACACATTATTTAATTTAGAGGGAAACAGAGATTCTCCTTAAATTCTAATTTGAGCAACAGAATCATTGATTAGTTTCAAGGTTATATGAAGCTTAAGATTTAGAAATAGTCTCCCTTTCCAAGCTTAGCATGGGAAGAGTGAGAACACATTGAGTTTTAGGCTTTTTGCAGTTATAGTTACACAGGAACAGCTATGGTTATCGCAAGCATTTATGTTTACATTGATTTCATAATTTATTGGATTTTTTATCATATCTAAAAACAAACTATAGGAATATATTTATATCAAAATAATTTTTATACCATAACCATTTCTTTGAAAAAAAAAATTGAATAACCTTTGCTTCCTAAACCCAATGCTCTTTATTTTTGTTTCTAAGTGCCTTTATGTGGGTTCCAACGCATGGTGACTATGTATAGGGTTTCTGTGGAGCAGCTGGTGACTTTGAACCTCTCACCCTGCAGTTAGCAGTGCAGTGCTTATTCTACAATGCCACACCAGGACCCCTGAATAGAGATAACTGAATTTTACTTTGCCCACTGTGTACTTTTATTCCTTTTACAAAATAGTTCATTTGACTTCCTGTTAATGATTTGTTTACTGGAATCAATATAAAATTGTTATAATCTATTTACCAAGAACAGAATTTCCCATTTGATTAGCTGTACAAAGTATGATGGTGTAGTGGTAATAGAAAGGCACTTAGTTAGTCTCCCTGAGTGACCTTGGAATAGATATTGAAACTTGCAGGCCTCAGTTTCCTCATGGATAAGAACTCAGAGTTGGAAATAATGAGCTCAAAGGTGTCTTTCTGCTTCAATTACCCTTAACCTTGGATCTAGGAACCATCTCTCCTATCAATCTACTCAAGGCTTTTGAGTGGAATTCAAAAGACCACGAAAACAGAACGATATATTTTAAATACATGTATATGTGCATTATCACATGTACTCTAATTTTATTTTGTTGGTTTGTGACAAACCCTCAGTTCCAATTTTAGAGTCACTTTTGACTAACTCTTATTAATATCTTAGTGGTGGCAGTGGTTATGTACCGCGGAGTCGGTTCCGACCCATAGCGACCCTGTACAGGGTTTCCGAGGCTGTAAATCTTTATGGGAGCACAAAGCTTCATCTTTTTCCCACAGAGTGGTTAAAAGAAGATTTCTGAAGTCAGACTCTTGGGACTTCATTCCTACTTTTCAAGAATAATTTCTTGATAAATCATTTATTTGGTCAATACAAAGAAATAATTATAGAATATTCTTTATCAGATTGTTTAAAGACCAAAGTAATGCAAATTGTACACAAAAGTTTTGGTGCAGTCCCCAGCAATAGTGAGTAATCAGTGCTATCTTTATATATGTTTTAACATAATTTGATCACAAGAATTTATACATGTGTTTATATTTCTAAGATAATATATATAGTTAGCAAATAACAGAGTTTCAGCACATATTTTTGAAATGAATCAGTGAAAGTAAAAACTAAGGCTTTTGAGTTGAATTGTTGTTAGGCTGTCATAATAAAGTAGCTTATAACAACAGAGATTTTTTTATCTCACAAATCTAGAGGTTATCTGTTGAATTCCAGGTGAATATAAGGCCATGTTTTATCTAAAGATTCTAGAGGAAGATCCTTTGCTTTTTCCTCAGATGTCTACTAGCCCTAGATATTCTTGGTTTGCAGATACATCTTCATACAACTGATTCCTCACTGTCCACCTCGCTGTCTCTTCTCTTTTATAATGACAGCTCTTAAATTTCATTAAGCCACATGTTACTTGTTTACATGTATGAGAAAATCTACAATGACTGTCTTTCCAAACAAGTTCAACATATTTTTTTAGGAGATATAATTTAATCCATAAAATGTGGTAAATACCTAACCTTGATCTGAATTAGAGATGAGCTATTTTGCCTCAAATTGCACTCAACAATGAAGGAAAGTTAAAAGGAATACTGAAACTGTGTGGTCACTTGTCTTTATGTAATTTTCTTTTCATAATACCAGAGCTATCATCCAGTAATTACATGTAAATAGGTAGGCAGCTCAGAATCATCATTGTTTTACTTCTCTGCACTAACAAACATATGTTTTCCCAGAAGCCCTGACCTAAATAAACGATCTAGGTAATGAACTTTAAATGGCTTAAATTAATATTCCCAGCACATACTCTATTATGAAGCTTTTTTACTCAATTTCTTCTTTCTAAATATTCATTCTGTGTTGCATAGATGGATTGATGCCTACAAAAGACAGTGAGGATAAAAAAATACTGAAAAAAAAAGTGTGTATGAGTATGTACCTGTATTCTTGAAGACCAATTACAGCACTGTTGTTACTATTTCAATTATTGTTGTTGTTGTTGAGTGCCGTAGAGTCGGTTCCGACTCATAGCGACCCTGCACAGGGTTTCCAAGGCTGTAAATCTTTACGGGAGCAGAACGCCTCATCTTTCTCCCTCGGAACTGCTGGTAGTTTCGAACTGCTGACCTTGCGGTTCACAGCCCAATTCGTAACCACTACCCTACCAGAGCTCCTTATTATGCATTTAGCAGACATCTGCTAATGCTGCAGTTTTAGGCAGACTTGTTCAGTAACAGGTTGAGATCTGAATTAAGGATCTCTGAATACTAAATTCACCTTTGAAGTGCATTTTGTACTCAAACAATTTAAGGCATTTCTCATATTTCTTAATTTTTCCAGACTTTAAAGACATGAATATGGCAAATGTTTTAGAAAGTACTGAACTCCAGGTTTTATCAGTGCAAGTACCTATTTCTCCTCTTAGTAGTTGTCAGCTCCTAACTGCCCAAGCCTCATAGTTCTCATTTATAGTTAGGTGATTTCTATGCTGCTGGCCAAGTAATCCTGTGTCTTAGTCCCTTAAAAGAAGTCAATGACCTGAGATTTTTTTTTTTTTTTAGATAAGTCCTACTCAGTTATTACT
>NW_006408611.1:306429-307482 GCF_000296735.1 Chrysochloris asiatica | reverse complement strand
TTTTTTTTTTTTTTTAGATAAGTCCTACTCAGTTATTACTGCTAAATCACCCTGGAGATTTCACAACAATTTTTTTTTTTTTTTCCTTCAGTGATGAACTTGGAACAAATAGCATAACAAGGGTAAGTGTTATACTTAAGTACTAATTCAAATGTAGCCTAGTATTATCTAAGTAATCATTGGGTACCAGGTATATGTACTTTACCACTGTATATTAACAGTTGTTGTTGTTGTTAGGTGCCATCGACTCAGTAATGACCCATAGCGACTTTATGCACAGCAGAACATTAACTAGACCATATTTATATCCTTCTGTCTTAGTTATCTAGTACTACTGTGACACAAACACCATAAGTTGCTGTTGTTGTTGTTGTTAAGTGCCATCGAGTCAGAACCAACTCATAGCGACCTTATGCACAGCTAAACAAAACACTGCCCAATTCTGGGCAAACCTCACTACTGTTGCCACGCTTGAGTCCATCGATGTTGCCACTTTGAAAATCCATCTCGTTGGAGGTCTTCCTATCTTTTTCTGTCCCTCCACATCATCAAACATGATATCTTTCTCCAGGAACTGGTCCCTCCTGACAATATGTCTGAAGTATGAGAGATGAAGTTTGGCCATCTAGGCCTCCAAGGAGCACTCTGGCTGAAGGTCTTCCATAATGGATCTATTGGTTCTTTAGGCAGTCCATGGCACTTTCAATATTCTCCTCCAAAACCATAACTCAAAAGCATCAATTTTTCTATGGTCTTCCTTATTCACTGGCCAGCTTTCACATGCATGTGAGGTTATTGAAAATACCATGGCTTAGGGAAGGCTCACCTTAGTCCTCAAGCTGACATCTTTGTTATTCAACACTTTAAAAAGGTCTTGTGAAGCAGATTTGCCTAATGCAACATGCCATTTTGTTTCTTGACTGCTGCTTCCATGAGTGTTGATAGTTGATCCAAGAAGAAAGAAGTCCTTGACAACTTCAATCTTCTCTCAGCTGATAAGAATGTTTTTTATTGGTCCTGTGGTGAGGAGGAATTTTGTTTTCTTTACATTGA
>NW_006408611.1:302779-304499 GCF_000296735.1 Chrysochloris asiatica | reverse complement strand
GGAACTGACTCCATGGCACATCACCACCTTCTTCACCACACTGAAAGGGCCCCATCAAGGTAATGAAAACAAAGCCCTATTTCCAAATAGGCTGATATCCACAGATAAAAGTGCCAGGTATTCAATACACATCCTTTGGAAACACAACATAAATTCATGACAGCATCATCAAGCATTATAAATACTCAATAAGTACTACCAGGACACAGACATGAATGGCACATAGCCCCAACCTTTAATAAGGGATTTAAGATATGATGCTCATTTGCAAGGGTAGGGAAGAAATAAGAGCCTTGTCACATGGCCTATACTACTGGGCCCATGAAATGCAATGGGTTTCAATATTCAATAGCTAGAAAAATTTTTTTTTTAGTTTGAAAGGCAATTAAGGAGTCAGAGAATTGGGGGAAGAAGAAGAGGATTGAATAAATATGAACATTCTTAAATGGTCTATCAAAGCCTTTTAAATGTGTCTACTAAACAATCATCTGTCAGTATGTTGTACTATGCTGCCTCACATCTTTCTGCGATTCTGGAAGCTATGACAACAATATTTTAAATACCAGCAGGGTCACCCATGAAGTACAAGTTTCAGCTGATCTTCCAGACTAAGACAGACCAGGAAGAAGGAGAGTCAAACTACTTTTGAATGGTTATAAATAACAGTGGAACACTGTCAGATAGCACCATAACACTGACTATTGAAGCATTATGAATTGTTGTTGTTCTTGTTAAGTACCATCGAGTCAGTTCAGATTCATAGCTCCCCTGTATAATATTTCTGGGAAGTGGCTGGTAGATCTGAACTGTCACTCTTGAGGTTCAAACAGGCATTGCAGCCAAGCACAGATCCTGCAGTGCCACATTGTTAGATATTGTGACAGAAGATGAGCCCCTCAGGTTAAAAGGCACTCAAAATATTATCAGAGAAGAACTGCCTCCTCACAGTAGAGTTGACCATGATGACACAAAGTAAAGCTTTCGGGACCTTCATTTGCTGAAGGGACACAAATCAAAATGAGGACAAGCAGCTGTAAATCTCCATTAATACACAGGGCATTGAATGTGTGACGTATGAATATAGGAAAATTGGAAGTTGTAAAACCAGAAAGCTCCTTGGAGGCTATGATGCAAGACTTCATCTCTTATACATACTTCAGAAATATTATCAGGAGGAACCAGTCGCTGGAAAAGGACATAATGCTTGGTAAAGAGGAGGGTAGGTGAAAAAGAGGAATATCTCCAACAAAATGGATTGGCACAGTGGCAGCAACAGTTACCTCAAGTGTAATAATGATTATGAGAATGGTGCAGGACTGGACAGTGTTCCATTCTATAGTGCATAAGTTTTCTGTGAGTTGGTTTCTACTCACTGGCACCTAACAGCAACACTACTCATGCTTATTATGCAGGGGGTTAGCAAAAAAAAAAAAGGAATACCTTCAAAAAGATGGATTGCTTCAGTGGGCTCTACATACCAACAACTTTAAGGATGGCACAAGACTGGGCTATGTTTTGTTCTGTTGTACATAAGGTCACTGTGAATCAACTAGATGGCCCCTAACTACATAACAGTAACAACTCTTCAAAACAGACTTTTAAATTCTAAGAATTTATCAAAAGGAACTCATTTTATATATTGTTCAAACATTTATCTTTAAGAGCATCTGTCGGGGACCTGCCTCGACATAGTTGTGTTGTTCACGAGTGTTCGGTTCAC
>NW_006408611.1:297618-301706 GCF_000296735.1 Chrysochloris asiatica | reverse complement strand
TCTGGCTGCACTTCTTCCAAAACGGATCTATTGGTTCTTTAGGCAGCCCATGGCACTTTCAATATTCTCCTCCAACACTATAACTCAAAAGTACCAATTATTCCATGGTCTTCCTTATTCACTGGCCATCTTTTGCATGCATATGAGGTTATTGAAAATACCATGGCTTGGGGCAAGTGCACCTTAGTCCTCAAGCTGACAAGCTAAATACCCACCCCAAAGTAACAGCTTAAATTTACTCTTGCTATTGAATGTAATTAGACAAAACATGATTCTACCCACTGTGTGGAAAGATAGCCATAATATTTGAGTAGAAAACAAAAGATAAAAATGTATTTGCAGATAATTCCTCATTTAAAAAGATATAAAATATACAAAGATATATATGAAATCTAGAATTATATGCACAAACATATCAGTGCTAGTTTTCTATAAAAAGTATAAGCTCCTGACCCTAGTGTGGTGTCAGTGGTTAATATGCTCAACTGACAACCAAAAATGTGTAGTTTCAAGTCCATCCTGAGGTACCTTGAAAGAAAAACCTGGCAATCTTTAAAAAGGTCAGTCGTTGAAGATCCTATGGAGCAGAGTTCTACTCTGAAACCCATGGGGTTGCCGAAAGCTGGGATTGACTTGATGGCAACTCGACTTACTTTCTTATTAAAGAGTATATATTCTTCTTTTTGGTTTTTTTCATTTGTTGCAATAAACATAAATTACTTTTAAAATTGGGTGTCAGTGTATGTGAGAATGGAGTAAACGGGTGCAATCATGCTACAGAAATAGCCACAGTCTGACATGAATAAGATGGGTGAGGGATATTATGAAAACCACGTTTCCATGTTATTCTCCCACTCTCTTCCCATTTACCTCAACACAACCTTCAGGGAGCCCCGAGTCTCTGGATTTCTAAACTCTTCAGGTCTATGAATTTCAAGAACTTTTTAGGTTTGTGTGTTTCAACTGCACTTAAAGTCTGTTGTCTTGACTTATTAGCTCTCTCTTATGTCCCTGCTTTGTCTCCTACATTAGTCTGTGAGTTCTTCTTGCACAATATTCATATATTGTGCTGTATATAAAATGTAAAAAAAAAAAAAAAAAAGTAAAAAAAAAAAAAAAAAAAGTATAAATAGTAAAATATAACGATGATGAACACAACATGACAACTTTATTAAACTGCTTTGATTCTAGTCATTGTCCTATGGATATATGTAAGCTTGCTATAAGCTGATAATAATTACATTTTATAGATGAGGTAACTTCTCTCAATGTCACACAGTCAGTAAGTTATGGTAGCAGGATCCCCTATAACACGCACCATATTAAAGAACATTCAGCAAATAACAATTAATGGACTATATGAAAAAGATCTGCCTGTGGCTAGAGGGGAAGGATTTTGCTTACAATATCCATAATACGTAATGCATGGTCTAAACAGGCACAGCGCAAGTTGCCCACAATCCAAATACACTCCAAGTACATGGACATGGAGTACATTGACCTTTAGTCCTTGCTAAGTCTGGCATCATGGTATCCCAGAAAAATAGGAAGGATCTATTAAGACTCAGGTGTCCAGGGGGAATGCAAATAGTTAGTGTGCTCACTGGTGTGGTACCATAGGACCAGCACTGGACTTTGAACCATAAAGTTGGCAGTTCAAACCCACCATGTGCTCCTCGGAAACCCTATAAAGGGTCACTATGAGTAAAAATTGACTCAAGTGCACTTAACAACAAAATCACTGATCAAAATATTTAAGTGCCATGAAAGAAAGAACAGATGATCTACTTCCAAAAACTCAACCATTGACAAATCTATAAAGTAAAGTTCTACTCTGATGTACATGGTATTGCAATGATGAGTGGAAATTGACTTAACAGAAACATGCTTTCTTTCTTTTTTTATTGAGCTTATTAGACTGCTGAGGAGATATTAATAGTATTCATGCTGCTAACACTACACCTCTTACTTCATACCAGGTGATCCTCTACTATTCCAAGAATGACAAGTCCCTCCTGATATCATGTCCAAAGCAGGTGAGATAAAGACTCGCCATTCTTGGTTTTAAGGAGCACCCTCATTGTACTTCTTTCCAGACAGATGTGTGTGTTCTGTTGTACATGGTACTTTCAGTATTCTTCCCCAACATCATAATTAAAATGCATCAATTCTTCTCCAGTCTTCCTCATTCATTTTTCTGGTTTAAGATGCATGTGAGGCCATTGAAAATACCATGGCTTGGGTCAGGTTTGTCTTATTCCTCAAAGTGACATCTTTGCTCCTTAACACATTGAAGAGATCTTTCATAGTAGATTTAACCAATGCAAAATATCATTGATTTATGGAATGCTGTTTTCGTGACCAGTGAGTGTTGATTCATGCAAAATGAAATCCTTGAGAGCTTTAATCGTTTCTCTGTTTATAATGATGCTATTTATTGTTCCAGTTGTAAGTCTTTTTGCTTTCTTTACATTGAGTTGTAATCCATACTGAAGGCTGTATCATTTGATCTTCATCAGCAAGTGCTACAAGTCATCTTCAATTTCAGCAAACAAGGTTGTGTAATCTGCATATTACAGGCAGTCAACGAACCGTCCTCCAATCCTGGTGTCATGTTTTTCTTCTTATAGACTAGCTTCTCTGTTTATTTACTCATTCTACAGATTGAATAAGTATGGTGAAAGAATGCCACTCTGATGTGCATCTTTCCTTAGTTCAAACCTGCAGTGTCTCATTGATCTGTTCCAACAACTGCTTCTTTATTTATGTACAGTCTTCTCATGAACAAAATTAAGCGTTCTGGACTTGCCATTCTTTAAAATATTCTCCATAGTTTATTATAATCCATACTGTAGAAAGCATAGTCAATACAAAGCAAGTAAATATATTTCTGGTATTCTTTGCTTTCAGCCAAGATCCATCTGGCAGCATCAATGAAATCTCTCATCCCATGTTCTCTTCTGAATGCAGCTTGGCATTCTGGAATCTCCCACACAATGTATAATTTTCTGCAATTTGTTTTGTTTTTTAAATTTTTATTGTGAATTGAGTGAAAGTTTAAAGAGCAGATATTCAGATTTACATTCAACAAATCATATACTTTTTTTTCATTACAGTGATAATAATCCCTGCCATGTACCATCAGTTAATAGTATTTTTCTCTATTCATTTAACTCTTTTTCTTTTTTCTAATACTCAGGCATATATAATAATTCACACCACCAAACAGCACATTCTGCAAGTCTGCCTCCTGGCCACCAGCTCTCAGTCCCACTCTCTCCTTGAATCTAGAGTTCTCAGCAGCTTCCTCTCACCATATCTCCATCTTTGCCTCCTTTTCTGGTGTTGCTGCTTCTCTGCATAAGGTCCTATATTCCACCTGTGCTCTTCTCTCTTGATAGTTCTAGGGTCATCTGTTTCTGGAGTATAAGATTAACTATCCCCCTATTTTTCTTACAAAGCTTCTACCTTTACAATTGTGACAGCTGCAATTAGTCATGATAATAAGTACTCACTATTGAATCATAAGAATCTTATGCCCATCTCTTTTTACCAGACCCATCTATACAAGATGAAAACTATTCAGTGGCTACTCTTTCTTCCCCTATACACCATTAAACTAAACTCCCCCTTGAAACCTTGTAACCCAGTCACTTTGTGCCTTTATCGCCTCCTCATTTTAGGTAACCAATTTCTAAGTTGACTGTCCCTATCTATCCTGTATACAGAGGGTATCACATTGAGTATAGGTCAAGTTCATAAAATTGTACCAACTTATCCACTTTTTATTTACCAAAAATTGTTTACTTTTTTATTTTCTTCTAGTCAAGTTCTGATTATCAAGCCATTGAGGCTAGGTCAGATGGGTACTATCTGCAAGTTTGGGTGTTCTTGCTCATCTCCCCTCCATTCATATCAGCTCGATGCTTCACTGTCAGTTCTAGCCCTCTGTGGCTATGTCCTTGTCCATGGGCTCAGGTATCCCCAGATCTCTCCACACTTTGAACCATCCAGGCCTTCCTCTTCTCTCTGTCATCTCCAGGTCAACTGGTGTCTATGAATGTTGGTTGAACTCAGCCCATTTCTTC
>NW_006408611.1:296595-297268 GCF_000296735.1 Chrysochloris asiatica | reverse complement strand
TTCTGGATGGGCCTCAGGATTCTACCTAATGTCCTATACAAAGTCTCTGCAAGAGGTCTATTTCACTGGGCAAATTCTACTACCCCTTTTAGGTACTCCAAGCAGTTATAGGCTCATGACAGGCTTTCAAGCTTTCTGTAATCATGTTTCCCAACATTCCTTTCTGTCCCACTCAAGTGTCGATTTTGCAATAATAGGAAAGGGAAACTAATATTCATAAGACACTCAAGCATCTTAGTATTATATCCCCTCTTCAATCCATGTATCACAGCTCCCTGTTGTTCCAAAATTGAGCATGCATCACTATTTACCTCTGTCCATTTAGCCCATGCAAACCTGTCTCAGTGTTGTCCTGCCTACTTCGTTCTTCCACCCCTCCCCTTAATTATATATTGCCCTCCCCAACACCCAAACTATGATGTATCTGCCCCCTACCCTTTGCTTTACCATCATCTCCTTTCACCTCTCCCAAAGCCCTCACCCCACCCCCACAGGTAACCAACAAAGATTTTTTTTTTTCTCCTTTTAAAATGGGTAATTTTACTTAAGCTTTTACAATAATGGTCTTATGTAAAATTTGTCCTTTTGTTACTGACTTATTTCTCTCAGCATAATGTTTTCAAAATTCATCCATGCTATGAGGTGGCTTACATCTTCCAGGTAAC
Source organism: Chrysochloris asiatica (assembly GCF_000296735.1). Classification (NCBI taxonomy): domain Eukaryota; kingdom Metazoa; phylum Chordata; class Mammalia; order Afrosoricida; family Chrysochloridae; genus Chrysochloris; species Chrysochloris asiatica. The sequence continues at coordinate 296,603 of NW_006408611.1, read as the reverse complement.
ACAATATT
>NW_006408611.1:292800-294514 GCF_000296735.1 Chrysochloris asiatica | reverse complement strand
TTCTGATCCTCCAGCCATTGAAGCCAGGTCAGAAAAAATAAATAAATAAATAAATAAATAATACATCTGCATGTATGGGTGTTCTTGTGCATCTCCCCTCATTTCATATCAGCTGGACGCTTCACTCTCTGCTCTAGTCCTCTGTGGCTATGCCCCTGTCCCTTGGCCCAGGAGTCTTCAGGTCTCGCTATACTGCTGGCCAACCAGATCTCAACCCGGGTTCACAGGAGTCTATTGAAAATGGTCAAACTTAGCTCACAACTTCATTGCTGTTTTACCCCATGTCCCCTTATCAGTAGACCAACGTAGTCACCATCAAGACCACATTCCTGCTCCTGTATTCCATTTGAATCTTCATATTGGAAGGGGGTTTGCCCTAATGGGACCTGACCACATGCCTTAATGTCTCCTTGGTGAGCAACTTGCTTGTTCTTGTAGTAGTCAGTTGGACTGCTGATATTGTTTTTTATTTTTCCTGCTGGTCTTTCTTTCAAGAAGTATCTTCTGTTCTTCTAGCCACTCCAGGCTGGTCTGCTTGTGCTTTCAAGTGGAGATTTCCCACCTCAGAAGATTCTGGATGGGGATCAGGATTCTACCTATGGTCTTATGCAATGCAAAGGCTCCGCAGGAAGCCTCCTTAACTGACATAGTTCTAGCCCCATTTTAGCTGTTCCAATCAGTTATAGGCAGAAGACGGACTTACAAGCTTTCTATGGTGATACTTATGGTTATTCTTTTTCTCTTCCTCAAGTGTCTATTTTACAATAGTAAGCAAGGAAAAACAATATTCAAAAGACGGCAAGAATGTTAACATATTTCCCCTCTTTTGCCCATTCAAACCATGCCTCAATTCCTCTATCCCAGAGTCCTGTTGTTCTAAGAGAAAGCATACATCACTATTTACCTCTGTCCCACTTATTCCATGAAAATCTGCCTAAATGTTCTCAAATCTGCCTTGTTTTTCCATTCCCCTACCTCTTTTTGTGTATTTCCCTCACAGCCCCCAGAACTTAAATTATGATGTATCTATTCCCTACCTTGTTCTCCTTCGTCCATTCCCTCCCGTCACCTCACCCTCTACATTCTGATAACCAACAAAGAATCATTTTCTTTCTTTCCTTTTTTGTGTGGCACTTTTTCTTAAGCTTTTGCAATAATGATCCTATGCAGTATTTCTCCTTTTGTGACTTACTAATTTCACTCAGCATAATGTTCTCAAGGTTCATCCATGTTATGTGGTGGCTTGCAGCTTCCTTGTTATTCTTCAAGGCAGCATAATATTCCATAAACAATAACAGTTTGTTTATCCATTCTTCCATTGATGGGCACTTAGGTTGTCTCCATCTTTTTGCTATTATAAATAGTGCTGCTATGAACATTGGTGTGCATATATCTACTTGTGTTATGGCTCAAATTTCTTGTGGATAAATACCAAGTAGAGTAATTTCTGGATCATAAGGTATTTCTATCGCCACTTTCTGAGGAAGCACCATATTGTTTTCCAGAGTGGCTGGACCATTTTGCAATCCCACCAAAATGTAGGAGGGTCCCTGAGTCTCCACATCCTCACTAGCATTTATTGTCCTCTACCAGCTGTTCCATGGGAGAAAGGTGAGGCTCTCTGCTCCTGTAAAGGGTCGCTATGAGTGGGAACCGACTCCATGGCACATAACAACAACAACATATATATATATATGTTTATATATATATATTA
>NW_006408611.1:289160-291900 GCF_000296735.1 Chrysochloris asiatica | reverse complement strand
TTAATTTCTGGATTCTCCGTTCTGTTGCATTGATCAATGTATCTTTCATTGTACCAGTACCAAGCTGTTTTGACCACTGTAGCCATGTAATAAATTTTGAAATTGGGGAATGAGAGGTTTCCAACCTTATTCTTCTTTTTAAGCAGTGTTTTGTTTATCTTAGGTCTCTTTCCTGTCCATATAAAGTTTGTAATAGTCAGTTTGGTCTATTCTTGACTCTTCCATTTGTTGATTGAGTTCTGGCTGGTGCTGGCATGTATGTCAATCTCTGTTTATTGTCTGTTCTTGTTAGTCTCAGTACTCAGAACTCCCTTTAGGATTCTTTGCAGCACAAGGTTGGCTTTGGAAAAATCCCTTAGCTTATATTTATCCTGGAATGTTTTGATTACACCATTATATTTGATTAACCACTCTGCTAGGTAAAAGATTCTTGGATGGCATTTGTTTTCTTTCAGGGTTTTATATGTCTTCCTATTGCCTTTTTCCTTCATGGTTTCTCCTGGGAGATCTGAGCTTAATCTGATTTGCTTGCCTTTGTATGTAACAATTCTCATTTTCCTAGCTGCTTTCAGGATTGTCTCTTTACCTTTGATTGTGGAGAGCTTGATTATGATGTATCTTGGTGAATTTCTTTTGGGGTCTATCCTTCCTGGGTTTCATAATGTTAGGGAATTTTTCTTCCAGCAGCTCCTCAACTATCTCCTCTGTGGACTTGTGAGATTCTTTTTGTTCTGGGTTGACAATAATTCTTAAGTTATTACTCTTCATGTTGTCCAACATGAATCTTAGACATTCTAGACTTTTTTTTATCCTGTTTTTTGCTTGCTTTTCTATCTTTGTAGTATTGAGAGATTTGTTTTCCAGCTCACTAGTTCTGGTGTCTATCTTCTCAATTCTACTCCTTTGCCCTTTTAGTTTTTATTGTCCATTTCTGATATTCTATTATTAATCATTTGGACTTCTTTTTGAAGGTTTTGCATTTTTCCAAATGTTATATCTTATTTGGTTGTTCCTGTGGTGCTTTCCTGACTTCTTCCTTATTTTTTTCAGTTCCTCTGTAATGTGTTTTGATGCATTTTATTTATTTATTTATTTTTCTGAATTCCTTTTCAGGAATTTTTGAAGTCTGCCCTCCTTCCAATATGGAGTCAAGGTCTACCACCAATTAATTTGTCTCAGTCACTTTATCTTGTTTCTAGACATGTCCAGAGATGGTCATCTTCTTCTTTAGCATATTCTAGAGTTGGTTTTGGCCTTAATAGCTTGACTATATGACTGCAAATTGCTGTCTCTTCTTGGGTAGTGTAGGGAGAGAAAGAGCCCCCTAAAGGTAAAGAGAGGACCAAAAAACAAAACAGCAACAGCAAAAAAAGGCAGATTGGATACTGTAGTCTAAAATCACAGAAAAGAGAGAAGACTAAAAAAAAGAGGAAAAAAAACCCTCTGTATCCAAATATGAGTATTACTATCCCTCCCTTGGCTTATTGCCTTCAAGGCTGCCTGAGAAATATCAATATGCCACTGTTGGTCATTATGACATAACTCAGAATTTAATTTTTGGCCTGTTTCCTTTTGAATCTGTCTGTCTTCCTCTTCAAAATCCCCTTTTAGATCTTTTCTTAGTGATACACAGTTCAGGGCTGGCTGTGGCCATTTTGCTCTACCATTTGGCTTTAAGTGGAAACTGTGTCTTTAAATTTTGTGCATATGCATAGTAGAACCCTCCATGGGTGAGGTGGGTGTGTACACTAGTCACCAGAATGGAGGTGTGCAGATAGTTGGCACAAATGAACAGATAAAGGGGGAGGGGGTGGCCGGGGAAAGAATGTTCACACCTTTATCTCTGATGATGGATAGGCGGTCAGGTGTTCATGCAGTTCTGGTCCTTCCTCCACTCAGTTTTGCCCAAGATGGTCTCTCTAGGAACCACTGAGGCTGGTGGATTTGCAGGTACTAGATTTCTTGCTTCTGTTATCATTTCCACTGACTGTAAAGCCTTCAAACTTTCTAAACATTCCTTTATATGTGGTTCAGTGTTCTGCACTGTCCCCTGTTTTGTCTGATATTCTGTATTATTGCTGATGGAGATCCTCATTGCATTATTTCCTGATCCACCATCAAGCCCTGCCTCCTCTGCAACATTTTGATTTGTCTTCAGCAATGTTTCACTTGCATGTGATAATACTGATTGGTTCAATAATTTCTGCAGTATTGTGTCACCTTTCCTTGGAATAGGCATAAATATGAACCTCTTCAAGTCTGATAGACAGTTACCTATATTCCAAATGTCTTGGCATAGGTTAGTGAGTGATTCTTGAGCTGCATCAATTTGTTGAAGTATTTCTATTTGTTTTATACAAATTCATGAAGTCCTGGTTTTTGATCATGCCTTTAGAGTAGCTTGGATTTCTTCCTTCAATGCCATGATCACATGCTACATCTTATAATGGTTGAATATCAATCAATTCATTTTGGTACTTCTTCATTTTAAATATACAGTGACTGTGTATTCTTTCCATCTTCTTTTAATAATTCCTGCAAAATCCTGTATTTGGAACATTGGTTGGTTGGTTGATTATATGCTGTGGAATTAGTTCTGACTCATAAAGATCCTGCATATGGTTTCCCAGGCTGTAAATCTATGATAGCAGAAAGGCTCATCTTTCTGTCATGGAACACCTGGTAGTTTCAAACTGCTGACCTTCAGGTCAGCAGCCCAATTCATAACCACCATGCTACC
>NW_006408611.1:249832-288175 GCF_000296735.1 Chrysochloris asiatica | reverse complement strand
ATTTTGCAAAATTCTATCATGCAATCTCCAGCATTGTTTCTATCACCCAGACAATGTTTGCCAATTACCAATTCCTCTTCTTTGATTCCAACTTTTGTATTTCAATCTCCAGTGATATCCAATATATCTTAATTGCATGTTCAATTAATTTCATACTGAAGAAGTTCATATAATTCTTCAGTTTCTTCTTTATTGGCTTTGGTGGTTGGTGCATGTTTGAATAATAGTTGTATTTACTGGTTTTACTTCTTGTTGTTAAGTGTCATGGAGTCAGTTCTGCCTCATAGCCACTCTTTGTAGCATTTCTAATGATGTCAATCTTTGTAGCACCTGAAAACCTCATCTTTCTCTTATGGAATAACTAGTGGGTTAAAATCACAAATCATGTGGTTTGCAGTCCAGTGCTTATTATACAAAATCACAGAACTCTGTTCTCCCTTGTATGCATATAGAAATTATTCTATCACAGACAGTTTTGTGTTTCAAGATAAATTTTGAAATGTTCTTTTTGATGATAAATATGACATCATTCTGCTTTAATTTGTCATTTCTAGTGATATCATTCCTGTCAAATTTGTCATTCCCAGCATAGTAAACCAAATAATTATCTGATTCAAATGCTCAATAACAGTGTATTTCAATTCACTAATGATTAGGATATTGATTGCTTTGGAGGACTTGCAATATTTCTAGATTCAAACTGTGTACAGTCCACTTTCCAATTATTAATGAAGATTTGCAGCTATTTCTTCTTATTTTCTCAATTTGTATGCTGAGCAAATGATCAAAAAAGCTGTATTATATGAAGAAAAATGTGGCATCAGGATTTCAGGAAGACTCATTTACAACCTGCAATATGCAGATGATACCATCTTGCTTGCTGAAAGCAAAAAAGGACTTAAAAATCCAAGACCAAAATCAGATGGGTTGCAATTCAATGTTAAGAAAACAAAAGTCATCACCACAGGACCAGTAAACAGCATCCGCATAATCTGAGAAAATATTGAAGTTCTGAAAGACTTTATTTTGCTCAGATCCACCATCAACACTAATGGAAGCAGCAGTCAAAAAGTCAAATGACACATTGCAGTAGGCAAATCTGATGCACAAGAACACTTTAAAGTCTTCAAGAGCAAATATGTCAATTTGAGGACTAAGGTGTGCCTGACCCAAACCATGGTATTTTCAATTACCTTACATGCATGTGAAAGCTGGATAGTAAATAACTAAGAGCATAGAAAAATTTGAGTTATGGTGTAGGAGGAGAATATTGAAAGTACCATGGACTGCCAAAAAAACAAACCAGTCTGTGTTGTAAGGATAGCCAGAGGGCTCCTTGGAAGCCATGATGGCCAGACATTGTCTCTCCTACTTAGAACATATTATCAGGAGGCACCAGTTCCTGGAGAAGGATATCAGGTTTTGTATAGTGGATGGTCAGAGAAAAGGAGGAAGACTCCCCCCAATGAGATATATTTTCACAATGACAGCAGCAATGTGTTCAAAGATAGCAAGGATTGTGAGATTGGTACAGAACCAGTCAGTATTTTGTTCTATTGTATGTAGGGTCACTACAACTTGGTACTAACTCAATGGCACCTAATAACAACAACTTCTCATTTTCAGTCATGCCCCAATACCAATTGAAGTTCCCAAAAGTTTTGCTTGATTATTTTAGTAAGGTTTGCTCTACTTTGAAGAGTCAGTTCTTCCTAAGTGTTTTGTTTGTTTGTTTGTTTGTTTAATCTGGAAGTGCCACTGAAACCTGCCAACCATGGGTGACACCATTGGTATTTGAAACAATAGTGGCATAGCTTCCAGCATCACAGCAACATGTTAGCCACCATTGTAAGATAAACCGACAGTCCTAGGGAGTTCTGACTCATAATGATCCTATATAGAATTCCTGAGACTGTCAATCTTTACAAGAGAAGAGCAGCCTCATATTTCTTCCCTAGAGTAGCTAGTGGGTTTGAACCACCAACTTTATGGCTGACCTAACCCACATTCCACCAGGGTGCCTTTGCCACTTACACACAAAGTGGTAAATAAATGTTGACTAAATTGAGCTAAATTGCAGGTAAGCAGGAATGTGTAAAGACTCAGATAGAGATAAACTTGTTGTTGTTGTTGTTAGGTACTATCGAGTCAGTACAAACTCATAATGACCTTATGCACAACAGAATGAAACACTGCCCGATCCTGGGCCAACCTCACTATTGTTGCCACGCTTGAGTCCATCAACGCTGCTACTTGGCCAATCCAGCTCACTGGGGGTCTTCCTCTTTTTCTCTCACCCTCCACCTTACCAAACATAATATCCTTCTCTGGCAACTGGGCCTTCCTGACAATACGTCCAAAGTATGGGAGAGAAAGTTTGGCCATCCTGGCCTCCAAGGAGCACTCTGGCTAAACTTCTTGCAACATGGATCTGTTGGTTCTTTTGGCAGACCATAGTACTTTAAATATTCTCCTCCAACAACATAACTCAAATGCATCACTAACACTGCTATATTCTGGCACCATTCTTCTCTAAGATGTGATCCTCAAATTCCAGTGAAGAACTTGAAAGATGAAATATTTCTCATTTGGGAGACTTTAAGAATAAACCACCAGCACTCTAGTTTTCACAGTTCCACTTTTTTTTTTACATAGTAAGTCTTGGTCAGACTTTATATAACATTAGGCATATCTTTGTTCAAATATCTGTATCAAAACTCACACTAAGATTATTGTTGAAAAACCTGCTGTATTAAATGAGCCACTCCTTCTCATTAGTACAGATCATTGAAAACTGAAGCCAATCAAATTAACACTAAGCATCCCTGAGAAGAGCTTAAGGCAAAGAAACACATGAACTGAGCTGGCAGTGGGTATCCTAATAACTGTCTTTTCACCAGGATGTCTATATTAAATGCCTGTTAATTGCTAAATGTTTTCCAAGGTTTTCTATAAGCATGGTGTGGTCAAATCTTTAGAGGGATGACTGTGACATGGTAATCTAGCTTGTACCATCAGATTGTGGTAAGCAGATGCTGTGACCCTTCTCAATTAGAGGTTCATAGGAAAGTTGATGTGCAGCTGGCAGAGAATTCACTTTCTCATTATGTGAAATGCCACACAAGGAAGGAAGTGGGTCAGGATGTCCTGTCCCTCAATCTCCTTGAGATTACTCTGCTGGTAGCTTCTGGTCTTTGTCATTCATTCAATGACCATTTTATCTTCCTTTATTCTGTGTTGAGCCATATGTTATATGATGGAAAGTGGAACATTTATAGAGCATAAAGCACTCTCCACTTCATTCTCATTAATTTGCTATAAAAAATAATGACTCTTACCTTGGCCCACAGCTTAACTTGTCCTCTAATTGAGCTTTCTAGACAAGAAACAGGTCAGCAGCCATTTAAGCCACTTTATCTCTTTGCTTTAGCCCTTAGACAAAATGCAATAAAATATCAGAGAAGTCCATTGCTACTGAAAAACAAAACAAAACCGGTTACGAAAGACCCGTCTCTTCAGGCCTTAGTTCACTCCTATTATGATGTTTAGTTGTTTAAAAAATATAATAACCTTTTTCCCCATAAACTTCCCCTAAAGAATTTATCTTAGAAGTTTAGCATTTTATCCAGAGCCTTTGTCAAAACTAAATGATATCCAAAAAGATAAAATAATCCTTTTTTAGGCAGTCACAGGGATCCTCAGAATTTTGGGACTAGAATGCAACTTAAGAATCATATCAGTAAATTATTTCATTTCAAAGATGAGGGAAAGGCATTTAGCATCATCACATCATTACCATACCATTGGTTAGTGACAGAATTTAAGAAGGACCTGAGCCTCCTAAGCACATCAAGGGTTGGGCTGCTAACCACAAGGTCGGTGATCTTGCTCTTGGGAGAAAGATAAGGTTGTCTGCTCCCATGAAGTTTACACTCTCAGAAGCAATATAGAGCCATTCTATTCCATCTCTCTTAAAAGGTTACTATGAGTCATGATCAACCAGATGGCAGTGGATTAATTCTGAATAGTTAGCTTACCACCCAACCTCATGAAGGAATTCATACAAGTTGTTGAATTAATACAATCTTAATGTAAGCATGCATTTGATTTTATTCTGGTGATACAGATAAAATAAACACATACAAACCATAAACACTCTAATTTTCAAAGAAAATCAGTTCATGTCAGTATAAGCCCTTTGACCTGATAATGGAGTCAAGTTTAGAATATTAGTGTGGTATACACATTTTGAGCAAATAAGTGATGCATTCAATTCAATTCAGTGTGTTATCTACATGAAGACAAAACAAACATTCAATTCAGTAAAACTGGACAAATCAATGCAAAATAAATTCCAAATTGGTCTAGTAAAACCAGTTGAATGTATTATGCAAATAGATTCAGTCAGCAATTTACAGAACAAGGGAAAAGAGGATGCATAAGACCAGAATTCTACTGTTGAACAATATACAGATTATGAAGCAAACAAATCCAATTGGAAATGGTCTTAGATGCCTCTTAGAGTATATATTACACTCACTCCTTCTAAATTGTTCCCATTCAGCAACATGGGTTTGTGTATGGGTGTTAGTATAATATGACCCAGCACATCCCTCAGTCATGGTTGACTATACAGGAACAGTGCCTTGAACCAAGATGGCCAATCAGTTTCCCCTTTGGGAGTAGGGAATTGGAAGAATAAGTTAGTCTCATTAAATGACTGAATCCCTAAACAGATCACAAGAGAAGTAGAGAGGTATGTCATTGATATAGACTAAGTAACAGGAAAGCTGTTGGCTAAAAGATTAGCATATGTGCAAAAAATCAGACCTTATGACTACAATAATTGCTTCTTAGGAAGATAAGCATTATCCTGTGCTAGAACATGATAGAGCAAGAGTATTCATCAGAATGGAAGCCCATGAAAGGTCCCTATGATGTAGGAGTTTTAAAACTGAGACTAAAGAAAGAACAAGGGGAAAAAAGTATTTTAGGTAAAATACACAGTAAGTGAAAAGTCACTGAGGTTTGAAAACCTAGTTCTTTTAAATAAACAAAACTGTCAGTGTGATTTGAACAGAATGATTATGGAGAAGCTGAGAATGAGGTGAGTTTGAAGACAGATTTTTAGATAAGATCACCATTTGTCATTATTTGCCCAGAACAATATATGGACTAGAGTCTGTTATCTATTCATAATTATTCATATAATTCCTTTTATTCTCATAATGCCTCAATTTGGATGATGAATTATAGCATTACCCTATTCTAAGGTTCATCATTTGTTGGTCATGTTGTAGAAACTTGCATGTTGCTATGACATCAGTATTTCAAATATTGACATGGTTGCCTGTGGTAGACATGTTTCGGTGAAACTTCAAGAATAAGACTGATTAAGCATAAAGACTTGGAAATCTATTCTAAAATTTAGTCAGTGAAAATCTTATGGATCATAACAAGATATTATTTGATGTGGTACTGGAAGATGAACCTTTTAGACTGGAAGACATTCAAAATACACATTGCTCACAACAATGAACTCAAGCTTACCACCACTCATGGGCAACATTCCATTATGTTCTACAGAAGGGCCTCATGAATCAGAATAGAGGCATCTCAACAGTAACTAATAGCAAAAACATGCAAAACTAAGAAATCTGCATTTTCTTCCACATGCAGGATTAGAGATCATTGTAGTAAAGTGTATGCATTAGAGAACTGGAAGCAGAAGCTATGGATAATTGTCTTTGGGTCTGGCTTGATATTGATCCTTTCATATTGTGATGACATTCATGTCCTTAGGAGTAGAAGACCCTAGGTAGGTTTGTAAGGAGATATGCAGAAGGCGTCACCATAGTGCATGAATATACCTATGTCATAGACAGAGGACAACACACAGACATTAAGACCATATGATTATAATAGAAAAGGCTCAGGGCTTTGGATTGCCTGGATTATTGCATCAATTCTTCTCTTTTTAGGCACAGCCTTGGAACAATTATGTAAGAATATGGTTGTTGTTTTTACTTTCCATCAACTCAAGACCATTAATACACATCACTTAAAGATAATTTCTTTGAAAAACTGCAAATACAATTCCCAAGGCAAGTCAGAGGTGGGGAAAACAAAAAGATTATATAAGAAGTCAGGTAAAGAGTTCCATAAAGAGCTACTTTTGCTTATAGTCAAAGAAAATTTTGAAATACTTAAAACCTTCAAGTAGGAATCCTGAAACAGGAAACTTACTTGACAATAATCATTCCCCACAAATAAATGTAAAAATGAATTAAGAAATATTAGTCAAGCAGAATAGTTTTACTTAAGACAGATAAAGTTGACTACTTCTTTAAGTGAGATACTCTTCTTTGTGCCACTGGAGGTCTTGGGTGGTTATGAAGACAGAAGAAAATTGCTCTGTAATAAGAATGACTAAGAGCTCAGTGGGGTTGTCTTTACAGAAATAAGAAGGTCACAGCACGTGTGATGCTTATTTCTACAGAAAAAAAGGTCTAATATTTTAGTGATTTATAACAGTGTCTCTAGGTTACATGGTCTTTCAAATCTTGTTCTATTTTCTTACATGCAATTTATTTGTTGCTGTTGTTAAGTGTCATCACATCAGTTTTGACTGATAGTGACCCTGTATAAGGTTTCCAAGAAACAACTGGTTGGTTTGAACTACTGATCTTAAAGTTAGCAGTACAGTGCTTACCCTTCAGTGCATACCAGGACTTCTTGTTGTAGTCAAGTTCCATCAAATCATTTCAGACTCATAGCAACCCTGTGTATGGTTTATGGGAAGTGGCTGCTGGGTTTGAACTGCCAACCTTGTAGTTCAAACTGATCTTGTTGTCCAGCGCATTATCTTGCAGCACCATAACAGGACTCATTGTTGTCAAGTGCCATCTAGTCAATTCTGACCCATAGCAAGCCTGTATATAGAGTTTCCAAAGCATGATGGGTGAGCTTGAATCACTGACCTTTTGGTTCAAACCGATTTTGCAGTCCAGCACATTAATCCATGGTGTCACACTAGGACTCCAGGTTTGGGTTAGTTCAGTGATGCATTCTTTCCTAGCTAAATGTCTCCATTCTTACATTCTTTTACTCCTAGCCACCTCTTCCAAAGAATTGCTACCTCAAACCTAGCTACTAGCCTATTCACTTTATTAGGAGCAATTTCCTTTTTTAAAGTGGTATATCCCTAAGGCATACAGAGACAGCAAGGGAAACAGTCAAATTTCCAAAGTATTAAAAAAAAAAAAAGATGACCTAGAATTTTAATACAATTCAGATTTCTTAAATTAAATAAATGTGTACTGAGTTGCCTTTTATACATCATGATTTTTTGTATGCCACAGGCTCCATGAGCACTGTTGTTGTTGTTGTTAAGTGCCGTCGAGTCTGTTTCGACCCATAGCGACCCTGTACAGGGTTTCCGAGGGACAGGAGAAAAAAATTGAAAACAGCAAACAAACAAAGTTAATACTAATACTATGTGTATAAAAGGAGGCTTTGAAAAGTTCATGGGAAAATCTCATTATCTTTTAATTACATTTTTCCATGAATTTTTGAAGACCTTCCACATATATTATCCAAACAAAAGTCCTAAAAGAGATATAGACATTGAAAAAATGCTCTTCACAACATAAAACAAAAACTACTTATATTAAAATCACTTGGGATGCTTACAAACATGCACATCATCAAACCTGACAAAAACAAACCTGGTGCCATTAAGTCTATACCAACTCATAGCAACCCTCTAGGAGAGAATAGAACTAGCCCAAATTGCTCCTAAGATTGTAATCCTTATGGAAGTTGAGCATATAACCAATGACTCACCAGGGCTACTTGTGTATCCTCATTTGTTTTTCCTGTTAGTGGACATTGAGTCAGTTCCTACTCACAGTGACATGCCTGTGCTAGCCTTGCAATTATTGCTATGTTTGAACCCATTGTTGCAGCCACTGTGTCAACCCATCGTATTAAGTGTGTCCCTCTTTACCAAATATGATATTCTTCTCTAGGCACAGGTTCATCATGATAACATGTCCAAAGTATGTGAGTTAAACTCGAGATATCCTTACTTTTAAGGAGCATTCTGGCTGTATTTCTTCTAAAACAGGTTTGTTTGTTCTTCTGGTGAAGGTGGTGTGTCATGAAGTCAATTACAACTCACAGTGACCCTGTTTTGGGAGCAGAGAGCCTAATGGGCACAGTGCACCTAGTGTACTCACACTGTTGACCTTGCAGAAGGTATCCCAATGTGTAACCCCCTACGCTACCAGGGCTCCTTGTTCTTCTTGTAGTGTATGGTATATTTAATATTCTTCACCATAAGTCAAAGGTATCAATTCTTCTCCAGACTTCCTTATTCACTGTCTACCTTTCACATACATATATGGTTTGGGGCAGGTGCAACATAATCATCAAAGTGGCACCTTTGCTATTTAACAATTTACAGAGATCTTTGGCAGCAGAGTTGCCCAGTGCAACACCTCATTTATTTCTTTACTACTGCTTCCTTCCTTAGTACTCAAACTGATGTCTTACTTATATACTTTGGATATAAGTAAAATGAAATCTCTGACAACTTCAAACTTTTCTCCTTTTATCCTAATGCTGTTTATCAACCCAGTGGTGAAGAGTTTTGTTTCTTTATGTTGAGTTGTGTAGGCACAAAAGCTGAACACTCCAAAATAACCACACTAATGTCAACTTAAGTTAACCATATGACCTATCTCTTCCCCCTGCTCCTGCTATCTAAGAAGAAACAGACAGTCCCCCCACCCCACACTGGGTTGTTGTTGTTGAATGCAGTCAAGTCATTTCCTTCCCATAGTGACCCATATAGGGTTTCCAAGCAGCAACTGGTGAGTTTGAACCACTGACCATGCAGTGACCTTGAGGTTCAAACTGACTTGCTTATACTATAGTATACTATAGTATAAGCAAGGGCCACTTATAGTGCCATACCATGATTCCTATGAATAAGAAAAGTTCTTTTTTTCATGATTTAGTTATGCATATGCTAGGTATGAGCCAACAGCCCCCTCCTCCCACTATGCATACTGAAACTCTTTGTTCTCTAGGAAAGGGCCAAGCAGCCCTGCATCTTGAGATTTTCTCATGTTTTCCCTTTCCTTGTTCCACATACCACCCATCACTGCTCTGACACATCGGAAAGTTGTATAACCCATTATATAAAAGACCCTAGCTCACAGAGCTCATGTGGAAAAACTTCACTGTTCACTTGGCTGCCACTGACACAGCTGTCCAGGTCTGTTACCTGTTAAGTTTCCCTGTTGGAAAACCATCTCTTTTATTTTATCTTCTGTAATAAACAAATCTCTCACAGAGTAGGTCCTGGTCCTATTTTCTATCTCTCCACAACTACATGCATAGAAGCCTTTTCTCTTCTGGGCCTAAACTCCAACAGCTGGTGAGCTAGCTTGTTGTTGTTAAGTGCCATGGAGTCGATTCCAACTCATAGCAACCCTACACAGGGTTTCCGAGGTTGTAAATCTTTGCCGGAGCAGAAAGCCTCATCTTTCTCCTGCAGAACAGCTGGTAGTTTTGAACTGCTGACCTTAAGGTTAGCAGCCTGATTCATAACCACTATGCTACCAGAGTTCCTTGGTGAGCTAGCTAAAGATAAAAAAAAAAACAACACCCATCCTCTTGAGGTGATACAGACGGAAAAATGGACTCCATAGGGGGAATCCCAAGATGGTCATCAGTTTCAGTATTTGGAGTTTAGCACAGTTGCTAGGGATTTGTGGATAGGCAATGTGTACAGAGATGTCCTGAAAACGCCACAAATATTGACAGAATTCATATAGGACATTGGAGTCTGTAATGCTAAGAAAAACAAGAATGCTGCTTGCCTTGGTAGCCTGGCTCCTCATATATGTTTTCTGGGCTGCTACAGAAGCAGAGATGGCTGCATGGACAGAAACATAGAGATTGAAGGATGAACTGCTTTTAGAACAAGAAGCTCCAGTAGCACAATCATCTGATTCCACCACTGAAACTCTAGCCACTTAGTTAAAGTGAAAGGATGACACTGGCCATGACAAGATGTGGAAGGAGAAATTATGATGGTCAATTGGGACCCAAGTGTTGGGACATGCTGGAATCCATAACTGAGTCAAGAGGGGAAAATTGGGAAGAAGAGATGGACATTACCCATCTTGAGGTCATACCAGTTGTTATTACTAAAATTAAAACAGATCAGCCCTGCCAAGCTGGATTTTGCTGATCTGCTAGTCCTGAACAATGAGGGAATACATGTTCACTGAATTAGTAGAACTGGAAACTCAGTACAGGCATCAAGGGAAAGAGTCTGTGGCTACGTGGCTCCTCTCCATGTGGGACACTAGGGCAGATGGGGTAGTCCTCACCAACTTTGAGATGTCTAAAATGGTTTCTGTTACTACTCACCCTAAATTGAAAGAACATCATCTTTATGCTTCAATCAATGAGAACCAGATAATATCACTCCTGACGTGGAGGATTATAGCCTGCAGAGCAGGCATTCTGCCTTCCCCCGTATGCTGGACACCTATGGAAGAACTGTAGGAAGTGATTAGAGAAGCATGCCACATACACAGAACATTACTGGGTCACAGATAATGAGATGCTCACAGGCAGAATGAAGGATACCAATCGCCTTCTAACACTGGTGTCCATACTGAGTCTTACAGTAGAGCAGCCAGTATCCTGGGCTGCTTAGGATGTAGCAGACCTGGGTGAAACTGAAAACATGTGCCACCAGGTTGTCAAGGCTGTGGGAATGCAGGAGGGGGACTGGAGACCACTTGTAGAGCTAAACATCCATTGGTCTCTCATGACCAAATAGACTGTGTTAACATTAGTAGATATCAGGACTGAGTTCACATTGATTCACGGGTTGGTAGCTCAGGACTTAGAGAAGCAGACCAAGTCCTCATGTGTTGACATGTTCCTCTATATTGGTGATGTTAGGTTAACCTGTGATTCTCTATCCTTACTCCAACAAGCAGCACCACAATTAGTAACACACCTAAGTTCATAAGGATGGACCATTGATAATGCCAAACTGCAAGACCCTGCATAATCTGTCAAATTGTTGGGTGTTGTGTGGTTGGATAAGACAAAAGTAGTCCCTGAAGATGCAATCGAGAAAAGTAAAGTATAATCCTGCCCTACCAAAGTAAAGAGGTTTCTAACATACCTGGGGATACTGGGGTAGGAGTTGTGTTGTTGTTATATGCCAGTAAGTATCAACTCACAGTGACCCTCTGCACAATAGAACAAACTAATGTCCAGTTCTTCCCCAACCTCACAATCATTGCTGCTACCACTGTGCCAATCCATCTCGTTGAGGGTCTTCTTTTTTTTTCTCCAGCCTTCCACTTTACCAAACATGGGTCAGATTCACCTTAGTCCTCAAACTGATGTCTTTGCTCTTGAAAACTTAAAAGGGTCTTGTAAAGCAGATTTGCCTACTGCAATAAGTAGTTTAATTTCTTGATTGCTGCTTCCATGAGCATTGATAGTTGATCTAAAAAAAAAATGAAGTCTTTGAAAAATCAATATTTTCTCCAATTATGTGGAGGTTCTTTAATGATCCAGTGGTTAGGATTTTTGTCTTCTTTTACATTGATTTGCAACCCATATTGAAGGTTGTGGTCTTTGATCTTCATCAGTATCTTAAGTCCTCTCCACTTTCAGCAAATAAGGTTGTATCATCTGCATGTCGCAGGTTGTTACTGAAATTTTCTCCAATCCTGATACCACGTTTTTCTTCATATAATCTAGTTTCTTGAATTTTGTGCTCAGCATACAGATTGATAAGTATGCTGAAAGAATACAACTCTGGTACACACTTTTGTTATGTTAATCCATTCAGTGTTCCCTTGTTCTGTTTGAACACCTGGTTCTTGGTCTACGTATAGGTTTCTCATGAGCACAACTAACTGTTCCAGAATTCTCATTCTCTGCAATGTTGTCCATAGCTTGTCGTGATCCACACAATCAAAAGCCTTTGCATAGCCAATAAAGCACATGTAAACATCTTTCTGGTATTCTCTTCTTTCAGCCAAGGTCCATCTGACATCAGCAATGATTCAACGTCCTCTTCTGAACCTCTGGCAGTTCTCTATCTATGTAAGTTTGTAGCCGTTTTTGGATTGACTTTAGCAAAATTTACTTGTATGAGGAATTGATATTGTCTGATGGCTTCCACATTCCACTGGGACACTTCGCTTTGGAATGGGCACAAATATAAACCCATCCCGGGCAGTTGGACAGGTAGTTGTCTTCATATTTCTTGGCATATATGGGTGGGCATCTCTAGTGCCGCATCAGCTTGCTGAAAGATTTAAATTCATACTCCATCAATTCTTGGAACCTTGTTCTTTCCCAATTCATTCAATGCACCTTGAATTTCTTACTTCAGTATCATTAGCTCTTGATCATATGCTACCTCTTAAAATGGTTGAATACCAACCATTTCTTTTTGGTACAGTGACTATATGTATTCCTTCCTTCCATCTTCTTTTGATACTTTCTACATAATTCAATATTTTGCTCACAGAATCCTTCAATATTGGAGACCTTTTATCCTCTACTTGTCACACATCTTGTATCTCCTGTACAGTCTAGAAAAGAAAGGAAGCATTTGGTACTGGACTTCCTAGGTGGAGCAGTCCTTTAATAATGCTAAAGTAGCAGTAAAACAGGTGCAGGCTGTTAGAACAATAGCTATAGGGTAAGAATGTGAATGGGACATTGCCATCTACCCAGAGTGGTATGTCAGAGCCCTGTAGCAATGGCAACAGTGTTGACATATTCCCTTAGGATTTTGTTTTCAGCTGTGGAAAGGTGCAGAAACCAGACTCAGCACTTTAGAAAAGCAACTGTGTGCAGTGTACAACTGCTTACAACTTGTAGAAGATATTACAAAAGAGCCCCTGTACTGTACAAATGTACTACCCCACACAGGGATGGGTCAATCAATGACTTTGTTAAGACCTAATCAGGGGTGGTCCCATCAAGCACATTGACCAAATAGAAAGCATATTTGCAACAGAGAAGTATTCTCTCCACTAATCCCTTAAATTATACCAGATTGTTGCACAGATTACCTTTGTCTCTGATGGAAAGCATCAGCTACCCACAATGGAAGCTCCCCTCCCCAATGGGAGGGTCACATGCAAAAGGATGTTTGACAAATTCCTGAGAAAGCCTCCTACACAGATGAGTCAGCTCAGGGTAACCCCCCATGGTGGACTGCAGTGGCTATCCAACCAGCCACACGGAAGGTATTTAGATTGACCAGAGCATGGGTAAGAGTAGCCAATGGGCTGAGTTGAGGGCTGCTTGGATGATACTGATGCATGAGCCCAGTCCTATAGCCCAGACAACCGCACAGACAACTGGGCACTGTATAAAGGACTAATATTATGACTAACACAGTGGAGAGAGCAAGGGTGCCTAGTTATCCAATGAGCCCTCTGAGTAATGGAACTGTGGAAAGACATTTGGGCCACCCACAGGGTATGGACATTGTTGTTTTCATGTGTCATCTCATAGTCCTCTTACTCTATGGGATAATACTCAAGCTGATGAGCTGGCCCAACTGTGTGCCATACAGCAAGTGCTGGTAGAACAAATGGCCAACTGGTTATATTGAAATATGGGGCATGAAGTCAAAGATTGAGCAGATAGTATGGATATTTTTTGGCACTTCCACCTCCCATGCAACCCTAGTTCTGCTTGGCCAGTGGAACTAATGAATGGCATCCTGTAACAAGCCCTGTGGTAGCCACTTGTTACAACAGTAGAACACTATCTACCAGAAGTCCTACAGTGTGGCAACAAATATCAAATACAGTTGCAACCCATTGGCTGTCAGTTGCTTATTCGGGGTCACAGAGGGCCATGGAATTCAAGTACCCACGTGATAAACTGCCCTTTGCCAATGCCTGGAGACTTTCATAATCTTCTTTTGCCATTGCCTCAGGAGCTAACCATGGGGAAACCCAATGTCACCCTTCCTAGGGTATGGCAAACAGGTCCCTATCGGTTTGGCTCTTTTGGCCCCATGTGGAGTAGGGCTAGCTGTAGGCATACAGGTGCATGCAAAGGACAGTTTATCACCGTGGATACTTGAATTTCCATGGCCTTTTGTGGCCCCAAGTAAGCAACTGATAAGCAATGGGTTGCAACTGTATTTGATATTCATTGCCACACCATTGGACTTCTGGTAGATAGTGGTCTACTGTTGTAATGAGTGGCTATCACAGGTTCCATCCTATGCTGCCCAAAACCTTGCATTTATGTTGGTACCTCTCACCTCTCTGTCACTCCATCCTTAGAATATGCAGAAATGTTTTTGCCAGCTGGGCACCATGATTGCTAATGTGAAGAATCAGACTGTTGGATGTGTGGAGAAATTCCCATCTCTTCCACTGCTAGCATGCCATGGAGGATTACACTTGCCAACACCATCTTGTTATGGAAGTCTATAAGCTGCTTCCTGATGTTTGCAGCTAAGTGTTTTGTGCATCTTCCATTGCAGGACTATACCCATTCCCTGATATTCTGTCTGATATTGGAGCAAGTTAGAGTTACACACTCTCAGAGATATGCTATATAGAATGGCCTGGGGTGGTTGTCAGCAATATATATTTAACTGAACTATTAGGCCCCCTGATGTGTAGGGAGAATCCCTGCAATTAATAGCCATAATATGGATTGGTTCCCACAATAAGCATGCTTCCAAGTCATTTCAGTTAACTTCTCATTGTGGTTGAGTGCACAGGGCAACCCTAGTTCAGAACTTTTCCCTCACCTTGGGACTGGTTCTGGGTATGTGGGTCTCATGGTTGATCCTACTTACCCCACAACTGGACAAGCAGATGCACATAGGGACAACCGTATATCCCTAGCACCATTTGCAAATGCCTGTCTGTTAAACCCAGTAACTGGGGCATAGTTTACAGCTGATACCATGGGACCAAACACACCTCTTGGTAGTTAAACCCCTTGAAACATCGGCTCCTGGGGCATCATCTATTGATGTGGAATGATAAGTTGAGGTCCTGGTGAAGCATATGGCCATGGCAGGAAATGAAACCCACCAGGCTTTCACCTTATTTTCAGCTGACACAGAGAAGATGTCTAAGGTCGTGTTACAGAACCACATGGCTGTGGATATTATCACAGCTGCTTAGGAAGGTACCTGCCCTTATATTCATGCCAAATGCTGTATGTACATACCTGATCCTCACCACAACATCTCTATGGCTCTGCAACAAATAAATGCAAGACCACATTTCTAATATCCCACAGTTATTGGTAGACCCCTTTTCGAACTGACTTGGTTCTGTGCTCTCAGTGTGACAATATATGCTTCTATCAATTATGGGAACATTGTATTTAGGCATAGTGCTTAGCTGTAGTATACATTGTTGCTGTGACCTTTGGCTACAATTCTCCAATGCCCAGATCTGTGGGATTGTGTGGAGTACTGGCAGTAAGGTTTTAAGGGCTACTTAAAGGAGCTCTGGTAGAGTAGTGGTTACGAGTTGGGCTGCGTGCGAACCACAAGGTCAGCAGTTTGAAACTACCAGCTGTTCCGCAGGAGAAAGATAAGGCTTTCTGCTCCTGTAAAGGTTTACAGCCTCGGAAACCCTGTACAGGGTTGCTATGAGTTGGAACTGATTTCACGGCACATAACAACAACAACAACAACAAGGGCATTGGGATGGATTGTAGAAGCACAAGCTGAACATTCCAAAATGGACACACTAAGACTCCTGGTGGGACACTGTAGGATAAGCACTGGATTGCTAATCACAAGATCAGTGGTTCAAACCCACCAGCTGTTCCCTGAAAACCCTAGATAGGGTAGCTATGAGTCAGAAGTGACTCAACAGCACTTAACAACAACAACAAATGCCAACTTTAACCATGTGGCTTATCCCTTCCCACTGCTCCTGCTATCTAGGAAGGAGCAAACAACCCCTTCCTCCCACTATGCATACAGAAACTCCTTGTTCTCATGCTTTAGTTATGCATATGCTAGGAAGGAACCAAATCCCCCCTCTCCTGCTATGCATACTGAAACTCTTTTGTCTCTAGGAAGAGGCAGGCAGCCCTGCAATTTATGATTTTCCAACCTTTTCCTCATTCTGCATACCACCTTTAACTGCCCTCTAGCTTGTGAAGCTTGCATGTACCATGATATAAAAAGTTCGTAGCTCACAACCTTGTCACTGAAAAACTTTGCTGTCCCACTGGTCACCACTGGACACAGTTGTCCATATCCTTTGCCAATAAGTTTCCCTGTCAGCAAACCATCTATTTTATTTACTTTTCTGTAATAAAATTATGTCTCTCGGATAGGGTCCTGGTCATTTATATAGTCTCCTGGCAACTATGTAGGCAGAATGTGTTTCCCTTCTGGGCCTGATTCCCAATAAATTGTAAGCAATATTGAAGGCTTTAATCTTTGATCTTCTTCGATAAGATTTCAGCAATCAAGGTTATGTCATGTATATATGCCAGGTTGCCAATGAGTCTTTCTCCTATCTTGATATTATTTTCTTCTTCATATAAAAAGAGTCTAGCTTTTTGTTTTATTTGCTCAATATGCAGAATGAATAAGTGTGGTGACATGATATGACCCTGACGCACACTTTTTCTGATTTTAAACCATTCAGCATTCCCTTGTGCACATTCTCATATCCCTTTATAAACCTTCATATTGTAATTCAGACTTTATGAGGGATAGAACTAAGAATGGAAACAAAATCACATAATCCTCATGTTTAAAACTCTTCAAGCAAAAGGAAACTACAATTTGTAACTTTATGAGCACGTCCAAAGACAAAGTCCTTGTGCGCTGCTGTGGGCTAATGTACTGAACTGCAGTCAGTTTAAACTGCAAATCTGGCAGTTCAAGCTCACAAGTCACTCCTTGGAAGCCCTACACAGGGTTGTTATGGGTCGGAATCTACTTGACGGCTTTTAACAACAACAACAGCACAATGATTTGACTCCTGCTTACGCATCATATCTTGTATCTTAAGCCACCCTGAATCTTAATACACACATATCACTCTTTTGTTAGTTTACAGTTACTCTAATATTCTTCTTAGTACACAAATGGTAAACTTTGTTTATATTATCCCATGACTTACTCACCATGGCTCATCTTTGGAATGTTTTTCTATCATCACCTAATTAGTGTGGCCATACCCCACCCCAATTTTCTATTTCATTAACCTACATTATTTTCTCCATAATGATGTATTATTTCATATTGCTGCTGCTGCAACACATTACTAGGAACTCCTGGTGTGGCTCTGTAGGATCAGCCTTGGACTATGAACCACAAGGTTAGCAGTTCAAACCCACCAGCTGCTCCTTGGCACCCCTGTACAGTGTCACTATAGGTCAAAACCTACTCAAAGACACTTAACAACAACAAAGAACTATAAAGTTAATTGCAACATAATGTTTAATATTACAAAAACATAGGTCAGAAGTCCAATAGTGTTCTCACTGAATTAAATAAAATTGGAAGTGCTGCATTTTCTTTTAAGGTTTAGGGGAGAAACCATTTTCTTGCCTTTCCTGTGTTTTAGAGAAAAAAATCCAAAATTTTTGACTCATGATCTCCTTCCTCTATTTTCAATGTCATCAAACCTGAACTGTATCTCTAGGATCTTTCTTCTCTAGTCATATCTACCTTGAACTAATTCCAGGAGAGGTTCTCAGCTTTTAACAAGCCATATTCTTATTAGATTTTGAATACTAGGGTAATCCTAGCTAATTTCCCCAACTCAAAGTCATTAACCTTGATGGCATCTGCAAAATTATCTTTGACATGTAAAGTAATAAATTCACAGATGCAGAAATTAGAACATGGATATCTTTGGGGAACCATTAGTCTGCTTATCACAAGTACTTAACATGATCTGAAATTATGTTATTTATTTGATGTCTTTATTATCCAACAAAAACAAAGTTCAACACTAATTCCCAATGACAAGAAGATAGGCTAACATATAGTAGATTTGCAATAAATATGGAGGAAATTAAAGATCAAAAGCAAGATGGTTGTTTATACCAATTCCTTAGGTGATTATTGTGTATACTCTTGTTTTGAAATCATTTAACAGAGGTTAATTTATGTGTAGTCATCAAATCCGCATAGTCTAATTTTTGAGTTATTTCAAATTCATCTACTCCCAACCAGGGACGGAGCATCTATTTTATTTGTAACACATTCTACAAATGCTTATTTTACTTAACTCATTGCATAGATTAGAAAGTGATTGTGACAGGAAAATACTTTATGTCTAACAAAAATCCCTCTTAATGCTACTTAAGCTCCTTTCCTCTATTATATTTCTTAGGAACAGGGACCATATGATTTTCCTAATAAACTATAAGACATGCAAAGCAAATTGTTACAGAAAGGCTTGAAAGTAATGGAAATGAGGCTTCACAAGCTATGGATGTGGAACTTTTCACAACATTTGGAAGAATAGATATTCCAGAACACTTGATTGTGCTCATGAAGAACCTGACATAGACCAAGAGACAGACATTCAAACAGAACAAGAGGATACTGAATGGTTTAAAATCAGGAAAGGTGTGCACCAGGGTTGTATTCCTTTACCATATTTTTTCAATCTGTGTACTGAGCAAATAATATGAGAAGCTATATTACAGAAGAGTATGACATTAAGATTGGAGTAAGACTCTTGCAATATGCAGATGATACAACCTAACTTGCTGAAAGAGAAGAGGACTTAAATGCTTACTTATGAAGATCAAAGAACAAAGCTGTCAGTATGAATTGCACCTCAATATAAAGAAAACAAAAATCCTAACTACCAGACCTATAAAAAGCATCATGATGAATGGAGAAAAGGGTGAAGTTGTCCAAGGCTTCATTTTGTTTCTATCTACAAGCAATACTCATGGGAAACAGCAGTTAAGAAATCAAATAATGTATTGCATCTGCATAAGGCCTCTTAAAAGTGTTCAACAGCAAAGATAACAGCTTAAGGACTAAAGTGCATGTAACCCAAGTCATGGCATTTTCAATAGCTTCATATGCTTGGGAAAGCTGAACAATGAATGAGGAAGTATAAGCATTGATGCATTTGAGTTATGGTGTGGGGGGAAATATTGAATGTACCATGTACTGCAAGAACAAACAAATCTGTGTTGGAGGAAGCATAGCCACAATGCTCCATGGAAACTAGGATGGCCAGATTTCATTTCTCATACGTTGCATATGTTATCTAGAAGGACTAGTCCATGGAAAAGAACATTATACTTGCTAAAGTGAAGATTCAGAGAAAAAGAATGAGGCCCCCAACGAGATGGATTGGCACAGTGGCAACAGCAATGGGCTTAAATGTAGCAACAAGTGTGAGGATGGCACAGTACTGGGCAGTGCTTTTTTTTTTTTTTTTGCTGTTGTGCATAGGATCCCCATGAGTCAGAGCTGACTCAACTGACCTAACAACAAGAAGGTTCACAGAGATGGATAATGGTGAAGTCTTGTGACTAGAAAATTGCATATTGATTTTCAAAGAATGTGGATCTTGTGTTGCCACTGTTGTGGCTAGTTGCCTCGAGTCAGTTCTGAGTTATAGGAATACTATGAACAGCACCTCCCATTGTATATCTCATTTAGGGTCTTCCTCTTTTTTGATGACCCTTTGCTTTAGCAAGGATTGTATCCTATTCTAAGGACCGGTCCCTCCTGCCACAGCTTGTTATTTTTCAAGAGAAAAATCAGAATGTTCATGTAAAATGTATCAATGTGTAAAAAACTATAGAATAAGACTTCTGCTTCATGCTATGAGATGGCAAAACATCTCACTGACTAAGCTAGATAAAACACACATACACAATCACAATCTGTTTGAAAACACTGTGAAGATTCAAATGCAATCAGATCTGATAAGCAGAAATTTCAGATAAGAGAAACTTATTGAAGTAAACTATACATGCTTAACAGAAATTTACTGCTGGGGGCATTTGCCAATGCAAGGTATAGGAGCTGAGGATAAGATGCCAAAACACTAAGACAAGCTATACAGA
Organism: Chrysochloris asiatica; assembly: GCF_000296735.1. Lineage (NCBI taxonomy): Eukaryota > Metazoa > Chordata > Mammalia > Afrosoricida > Chrysochloridae > Chrysochloris > Chrysochloris asiatica. Next base: position 268,054 of record NW_006408611.1, on the reverse strand, counting down.
GATAAGAAAATCATCAGAGTGCTTTGGAAATTTCATAGCAATGAGGAAACAAAAATTGAAATTTAAGGCTACCAAGTCTGTAAGTTCACCAAGGTAGAGACTTTAGTCTAAAACTCAGTAGGTTTCCCTTTCAAGCACTTGTTAATTCTTTAAACTGTGTCCTACTTTATATCTAATACAAACACCTTTTGTTACTACTGAAGATGCTTTACTGAGTCTGAATCCAAGAGTATCCTGTTCTCCTACTCCATTTAGGATATAGAAATCAAATGATTATAGGTAGGAACCATCTGGCTAGGATAAGAATGAATGATTTTAGTTTGATTCATGACAATAAGGAGTGACCAGATTTGTGAAGAGTTGGAAAATGCATACTAAATCTAAAAAAGAAAGCAGTCATTGGGCACAAAACAGTTCTTGCTTTTGGGGAATAAAAGTCCTGGGCATACAAATCTGAGCAGACTGCTCAGTAGTTGAATGTTACTGAGAAAACAAAAATTGGAGTTTAGGAATGACAAAGGAGCAGAAGCCATAATAAGCGCCCAAGGTTCTCAGTTGTGACCTCTAGAGATCTACACTCTAGGAGTAGATTATAACCAAAGTCTTGGTGTGGTGTTGTATGATAAGCACTCGCCTCCAAAGTTGGTTTGAACTGCAAGGTCAGGGGTTCAAACTCATCAGTTCCTCCTTGGGAACCCTGTACAGGGTAGCTATGAATCAGAACTGTTGCTATTGAATCAGAACTGACAGAACTAGCGCTCAACAATAACAACATTAATGTATAAAAAATATATGAGTGTACTGAGTGTATACGTCCTACTCTAACTAACAACTAGAGAAGACAGTGAATTAATTACTTGATGAATATAACACCATTCAGAGACTTAAAAAAAAAAAGTTAGACAAGGAGGAAATTTAAAAAATTACCAGGAACAACAGTGAAGATGATTAAGAAAAAAAAATATGTACATATACATGATAAAATCAAACCTACAGGCAACTGAGATATTTGAGATATAGGTCACAGATATTAACTATGATAAATATCTGCAAGAAAAACAGACAACAAAAGGGAGAATTTCAAGAGAAAGTGTCATCCTATGAAAAAAGGCAAATGTTTACTCCAAAATTTAAAGATGCAATAATTCATAATATTAATGCAATGAAAAGTAGGTCAGAAAATAAATTAGATCAAAGCATAAGAAAGAAAAGATAAAACAGAAAAGGGCATAAGGGATTGTCTTAGACTGGGTCTTCTAGTGAAGTAAACCAATGAAACTTGGTGGTGGTGGTGGTGGTGGTTGTGTGCCGTGGAGTCGGTTCTGACTCATAGAGACCCTATATAGAGTTTCTGAGGTTGCAAATCTTTACTGGAGCAGTAAGCCTCATCTTTTTCCCACAGAATGGCTGGTAGATTTGAACTGCTGACTTTGTGGTTAGCAGCTCTCAGTTTGTAATCCATTATATGTGTATATGTATATAAAGAGAAGCTTAACTCAAGGAATTAAGTCACAATTGTAGAGTCTAAGATCCCCAGTGGAAAGAAGAGTGAATTTTCCAGCATGTTCATTATATAGGGAGAAAGCCAACCCTCCCCCATCCCAAGGAAACATCCTTTCAATTGATTGGCTGCTCATAGTCAATCATCATTGTATCAACTATACTGTATTAGATTTCACCATAAGAATAAACACATCTCAACTGCCAGTTCTCTGAGGATCCTAAGCCAACCAAGTTGACATAAAACCCTAATTATCATAGGGACATATGGGAAGTTTTTAACACATATGCAATTGGAGTCAGAGGAGAAAAAGAATGAGACACAAGTAATATTTGAAGTCTAATGACTGAAATTTATAACACTGATTTTTAAAAAGAAAGAAATTAACCCATAGCTTTAATGCATTTAGCGAACACCAAGCAGGATAAATATAAAGAAACCACGCATTGGCAATGAGAGTCAAACTGAAGAAAACAAAAACAAATTCTTAAATGAAAAGATACAAAAAGAATTAGCTTCAAATGACCAAAAATAAGACTAACATAAATAATGGATTTAGCTAACAAAAATAATGGAAACAAGAAGATAAAATAATGCCATTCACGTCTCAGAAACCCTATACAGGGTCGCTATATGCCAGAATTGACTCGATGGCTCTTAACAAGAACAAAATAAAACAAACAACCAATCAACTAAACAAAAAAATCAGTGAAAACTATTTCAACATGAGGGTGAAATAAAGGCATTTTTAGATGAACAATGATTCAGAAAAGCCATTTCTATCGAGTCCAGATACACAAATAAGGGTATTCAGACTAGTCAGTCACATGGTTCTATTATTCTCTGTTCTTTGTTAACTTTCTTTGCAGGTGATATTTACTAGTTAATTAAGAAAGTATAATAAAGAACTACACTTTTCCAGTAGTTCAAATTAGAATCGGTCCACATCATTAAATTAGCAGTTAAGGCTTGGGGGTTAATTGTTATGGTTATATGAGTCTTGAACACCAAGTTAGGGGTTGACTTGACTCATCCAAATCACATGGAGGAGATGGTTCTCTGAGAGAAATAGAAGTTTTCTTTTCCAAGTAATGAAGAGAGAGGAAAATGAAGCAAAGAAAACAAGTTCTCCTCACTTTTAACACACTTGCAATTTCTAGTTGGGTTCCACCTATTTCCTTATATTATTCAACAGCTTTAAAAGTTTGATGGGTTTTTTAAGTCCTAGGGAGTTCTGGTAGCGTAGTGGTTACGAATCAGGCTGCGAACCGCAAGGTCAGCAGTTTGAAACTACCAGCTGTTCTGTGGGAGAAAGATGAGGCTTTCTGCTTCCATAAAGATTTGCAGCCTCGGAAACCCTGTTCTGGGTCGCTATGGGTCAGAACCGACTCGATGGTACTTAACAACAACAACAAGGGAGCTCTGGTAGCGTAATGGTTACGAATCAATAGGGCTGTTAATCTCAAGGTCGGCAGTGCAAAACTACCAGCTGTTCCGCGGGAGAAAGATGAGGCTTTCTGCTCCCGTAAAGATTTACAGACTCAGGATCGGACTCCATGGTACTTAACAACAACAACAACATAGTCTCAGAATCATGGATCTGTTACAAATCTAGGGAACAAAAAGCAGCTTATTCTTATTTAATCATGTAAAATCTGCATATGGCTCCTCTGTGACCACGTGTTTTTTACATTAGTCAAGATCCTTTTGGTTGCAATTGTCATAACCCAAATTAAAAAACAAAAACAAAAAACAAAGATGACTTTTGTTAACCCACATTCAGTTAATTCCTCCCTCTCTACCATCTTTTCTACCATTGTTTTCTCCTTTAATTTTGTCTATTTTTTACAGCTATCTATTCTATATGTATGGGTCTAAGATGATCCTTTGTAAACCCAAGACATTCTAAATAATGTATAACAAAAGTTCAACATTTTTTCTTCCATTATTTGGTATATTACTCTGAAGTTATAGTATCTTAATTTTTAGTAGTATAACATAAAAGGATTTACACCCTCGGAAACCCTGTACAGGGTCTCTATGGGTCGGAACCGACTCGAAGGCACTTAACAACAACAACAACATAAAGGGTTTGTGCCACACAGGGATCTAACATGTCTTCAATAAGTTGTCTAACTTCATGATTTTACACTTTCATTCATGATGCTATTTAATTGTTTAATCTCTATCCCATAAGTGTATGTTTTCTTCTATAACATTCTCAATTATATCCATATATAAATATATTCATATAATAATTATCAATATTATCCATATTGTTGTTAGCAGCTGTTGAGTGACTTCATGTACAACAGAACAAAATTTTACCTAGTTCTGCACTATCTCCATGATTGTTTGCAGATGTAATACTGAAATTGTCTCAGCAACCTCCTATTTTCTTTAGTATCTGGATCAAAATTTCCTTTTTCTGAATACCCTAAGCAATAAAGTTTACAATTTTTATTTCATTTGCCCCATGGCATTATAATTGAATAAATATATCTTCCTTTACTAATGCGGTTTGATCAAGTAAATGTTGTTGGTTGTTGTTGTTGTTAAGTGATGTCGAGTCGATTCTGACCCATAGTGACCCTGTATAGGGTTTCTAAGGAGCAGCTGGTGAGCTTGAATTGCTGACCTTTCATTTCAAAGGGCTTTGTAGTCTGGCGTATTAACCCACAGTGTCCCACTAGCAACTATTTTTGCCAGGTACCATTAATTTGGTTCCAATTCATAGTGACCCTATGCACAACAGAATGAAACACTACCTAATCTTGCAGTATCTTCAACATTGTTATGTTCCAGCCTATTGTTACTGTCACCCTATCAATCCATCTTACTGGGGGTCCTCCTCTTTTCCATTGGCCCTCTACTTTCACAAGCATGATGTCCTTCTCCAGGGACTGATCCCTCCTAACAACATTTACAAAGAACAAGAGACGAGTTTCACCATTCTCGTTTCTAGAGTACATCTGAGCAGACAGATTTGTTTGTTCTTTTGGTACTTTTCAATATTTTTCACCAACACCATAATTCAAATGCATTGATTCTTCTACAGTCTTCCTTAGTCACTGTTCAATTTTCACATGCATACCAGGCAACTGAAAACACCATAGCTTGAGTCAGTTCTACCTTATTACTGAAACTGGCATATTGCAGTAGATTTGCCTGGTGCAATAAATATGTCATTTGATTTTTTCTCTGCTGCTTCCATGAATGGATATTTTGGATTCAAGAAAAATGAGTCTTTGACAACTTCAATCTTTTCTGTATTTATCATTATGTTATTATTGTTCCATTTTTGTTTACTTTATGTTGATGTGCAATTCACACTGAAGGATGTGGATTTTGATCTTCATCAGTAAGTATTTTAAGTCCTCTTCACTTCCCCCTAAGAAGATTTTGTCATTTGCTTAAAACAGGTTTTTAGTGAATCTTGCTCTAATCCTAATGCCACGTCCTTCTTCATATAATCCAGTTTCTCTAATTATATGCTCAGCATATAGAAACATCTTCCTGGTATTCTCTGCTCTCAAATAATCCAGGTAACTTCAAAATTTGTTTCTTTCATTCCACGTCTTCTGAATTCATGGACTAATAGATTCCAAGCTATTTTGAAATTCTGGCAGTTCCTTGTTGATGTACTACTGTACCCTTCTTAAAATTATCTTCAGTAAAATTTTACTTACATATGATATTTATTATATTATTTGATGATTTTCACATTCTGCTGAATCACTTTTTTTTTTTTTTTTGACATGGGACAAATATGGATCTCTTTGAATCAGTTGGCCAGTAGCTAGTTTCAAATTTCTTGTAATAGATAAGTGAGCATGTCCAGCATAGCATTAGTTAGTTGAAACATTTCGGTTTGTATTCCGTCAATTTTTGAAGTCTTGTTTTTAGCCAATGTCTTCAGTGCAGCTTGGACTTCTTCCTTTAATAACATTGGATCTTGATAAAATGCTACCTCTGGATAATTTCTGTTGAACATTGACAATTTCTTTTTGATATGACTTTGTGTAAAGTTTCCATTTTCTTATGATGCTTTGTGAATTATTAAATATTTTGTCCATAGAATACTTCAATACTACAGGACAAGGTTTGAATTTTTCTTCAGTTCTTTTAACTTGAGAAATGCTGAATGTGCTTTTTTCCTTTTATTTATTTATTTTTTAACCTCCATGTCTTTGCACATTTTATTATGACACTTGACTTTTTGTTCTCGAGTTGTGTTTTGAAATTTTCTGTTCATGTATTTTACTTCCTCAATTCTTCCTGGTGCTCTATCGTCTCTGCAGTCAAAAGCAAGTTTCAGAGTCTGTGCTGACATACATTTTTTGGAAAGTTTTTATTGTAAATTGAATGAAGGCTTATAAATCAAATCATCAGTTTTATATTCAACAAATCATATACTTTGTTTCATCTCAATATTACAATCCCCTCCATGAAACAACAGTTATCTACTTGCTCTCTGTGATTCTTATTTCCATTCCACCCTCCTTTCTTACCTTTCTGAACTTTGTTCTTATATAAATGTTGCCCTTTTGATCTTAAATGGTTGAAAATTGCATGGTGAGCATGATGACACTTACTAGTGTCATTCTCCCCACCCCCCATATACATATCTATCCCTTGGTTGAAAATTGGGCCACAAAGGAGGGTGAGTTCCATTCCAGACTAAAAGTTGGTCAAAGGCCATAGTCTCAGGTTCTTCCATTCTCTTTCAGACCATTAAGTCCAATCTTTTTAAATAAATTTGAGTTTTGTTCCACTGTCTTGTATTCTATCCAAGATCCTCTAATGGAGTCCCTTCAGAGCACTTGAGAGTAATAGTTAGGCACCATCTAGTTATTCTGGTCTCAGAGTCATGGAGACTAACCAATTCTAAGTATCTTTAATTTTCCTTACTCTTCTTTTCTGACACAAAGGGAGACCAAACCAAACCAAACAAAACAAAACAAAAAACCTGCACATGAGCTTTTAAGATGCTGTTATTACTGGATGAAGAACACTGTCTTTGTGGACTATGCTAAGTCAATTTGCCATGGTGTCTCCTGAAATTATGGTCCTGAGCTCCGAAGCCCAGCAACATGTTGCCTTAAGGTATTTGGTAATATCCAAAAAGTTTTCATCATGTTGTCCCCTGTGGTCCCCACCATATTCATAGATGTGTTTATAGCAAAAGTAAATAGCCATGTACAAACATAATTTGTGAAACCCTTATGAATGCTCCCTCTTTATTTCCCATACCCATTTAGCTTGTTTATCTTTCCATGTATCTACCAGCAGGGTTGTGGATATAAAAGTATTTACCTGTATCCCATTTAATCTGCTTGTTCAATTGTGTTCCTCATTCTTCAGCCAACCTCTTTCTTAATGTAAATTGTCTTCACCATTATCCGAGTGAACACATATTTATTCTCTAGCCAGTGATTTACTCTCTCTTCCCTCCAACCTTGATAACCATCAAAGAAAGTTTTTTTTAGGGTGAAAACTTTTTCCTTGAGTTTTTACTATAATGGTCTCATGGATTACTTGTCCTTTGTGATTGACTAATATCAATGAACATAACATCCTCCAGTTTCATCCAGGTTTTGAGGAGTTTCACTGATTCGTCATTATTCTTCAATGTTGAATAATATTACATGGTGTGTATGTATCAAAGTTTAATTACATATTCTCCTTTGATGGACATTTAAGCTGTCTCCTTCTTTTTGCAATTGTGAATAGTGCAGTAATGAACATGTTGTTGTTGTTATTAAGTGCTGTCGAGTCAATTCCGACTCATATAGACCTTGTATAGGGTTTACAAAGAGCAGCTGGTGAGCTTGAACCACCAACTTTGCAGTTCAAATGACTTTCTAGTCTGACACATTAGCCCACAGCACCACACCAGGACTCCTAGTAATGAACATAGTTGTACATATATCTATTCATGTAATGACTCTTATTCTTGGCGATATATATGCCAACTAGAGGGATTTCTTGGTCAACCAGTATTTCTATTTATAAATTTATGAATATGCATTATACCATTTTCCGCAGTGGTTGCATCATATTACAATCCCACCAGCAATGTAGGAGAGTCTCAGTCTCTCCACACCTTCATCAGCATTTTTTGTTTTCTGGTTACTTTAAACTTTCCTATTCATCCTGGAGTGAGATTATATCTCATTGTTTTTTATTTTGTATCTATCTAATAGCTAATGATTGTGAACATTCCTTCATATTTGTTGGCTACCTGAATATCCTCCTTGATGTCTATTTATATCCTCTGCCCAGTTTTTAATTGGTTTATTTTTCTTTTTCTTATAGAGGTGTTGTAGTTTTCATTAAATTCTAGAGATTAGTCCTTTGTCTGATATATCATTGCCGAAATCCACCCCCCCAAAGAAAACTATGGGATCTTTTTTAACTCTTGTTGAAATATTTTGATGCAGTTAAGAGTCTAACTTTTAGAAGGTCTTAGTTATCTATTTTGTCTTCTGTTTCTGTGTATCTCTGTTTATGTTTAAAAGTATTTCTATACCATGTATAAAAATCCCTAAGTTTGTCCCTGTTGTTTCATTGATGCTCTTTATAGTTCTAGGTTTTACATTTATACCTTTAATTCATGTTGAGTTTGTTTTTTTATATGGTATGGGTCTGGTTTCATATTTCTGTGTATGAATTTACAGTTTTGCCAGCAGATTTGTTTTTAAAAAACCTATTTTATCCCCATTTAATGTCTTTTTGCCCTTTGTTAAAGATCAGCTGACTCTATGTCATCCACATAGATTGACTTCTAGGTTCTCAATTCTGTTCCACTGATCTATGTATCTTTCATTATACCAGTACCAGGCAATTTTGATCACTGTGTCTGTGTACTAGATTTTAAAATTAGGAAGTGAGAGACCTCCAACTTTCTTTTAACATTAAGTAGTATTTAGTTTATTTGAGATCTCTTTCCTTTTCATATATATTTAGTGAACCATTTTTACATCTCTTTAAAAAAAATGATGTTGGAATCTGGATTGTGATTGTATTATATCTACAGATTGTTTTGGGTAGTGTTGACATTTTCACAATGTTAAGTCTTCTTATCCATGAGCATGGAATATTATGCTATTTTTAAGTCTCTTTTGATTTCTTGCAGTAGTTTTTTGTAGTTTTCTTTGCATAGGACTTTTGCTTCTCTGTGAATTGAGTGAAGATTTATAGACTATTTTTACTGGTTAGATTTGTTTATAGATTTATTTATTTGTATATCTCTGCTTAAATTTTTCATATTTTGTGTGGCCATATAGAGTCTTTATGAGTCAGACCCAACTCCACAGCACTTAAAAACAACAACATTTTAAATGGTTTTGCTTTCCTGATTTTCTCTTTGCATTATTTTTCCTGTTTGCATTTATTCTATAAATTGTTCCTTGAGCACTCTGTAGGCTATGCACTGGACCACAAGACTGGTTTGAACTGCAAGGTTGGCAGTTCAAACTTACCATTCGCTCCTTGAAAACCCTATATAGAGTCACTTGGAATCAGAACTGTCTCAAGGAAACTTAAAAATAACAACAGCAATAAAGTAATCCTTAGTACCCATAGATTTTGGTAATGTGTTTTCATTCTCATTGGAGTCAAGGATTTGTTGTTGTTGTTGTTCTCTTACTTAACTAGCTTTTAAGCAAGGTATTATTATATTTCTATATATTTGTTTATTTCTTTGGTCTTTCTATTGCTGATTTCAAATTTACTACATCTGTGGGAAGAAATGGTGGAAAGTCTTCATATCATCAGCCAAAACAAGATCAGGGGCAGACTGTAGAGCAGACTATTAACTGTTCATATGAAAGTTCAGGTTGAAATTGAAAAAAAACTGGAAACAAATCCAGAAGAGCCAAAATATTACACTTAGAAATCATTTCAAGAACAGATTTGATGTATGAGATACTAATGACTGAAGACAGGAAGACTTTTGGGATGACATCAAAAACATCATAAAGGAGGAAAGCAAAACATCATTAAGAAAATAAGACAAAAAGAAAAGATCAAAATGGATGTCAAAAGAGATTCTGAAACTTGCTCTCCAGTGTAGAGATACTATAGCAAGTGCTAAAACTAAAGTAATGAGAAGTTAAAATAGTGGCCAGAAAATTCCAAAGGACTGCTCTAGAAGATAAAGTCAAATATTATAATTAAATTTGCAGAGACCTGGAGTAATAAAGCCAAAGGAAACAACACACTCAACATTCCTCAAGATGAAAGAACTGAAGAAAAACTTCAAACCTTGATAGCAGTATTAAAGGATTATATGGACAAAATATTAAATGATACAGAAAGCATCTGAAGAAGATGGAAGTAATACATATAGTCACTATACCAAAAAGAAATGTTCCATGTTCAACTATTTCAAGAAGCAGTTTATAATCAAGAGCCAATGTTACTGAGTGAAGAAATTCAAGGTGAACTGAAGGCCTTGGCCTCTAGAACAAAATTCTTGGAATTGACAAAATGCATATTGTAATCTTCTAATAAATTGATCAAACTGATGAAGCACTCAAGGGACTCACTCATTTATGCAAAAAAAAAAAAAAAAGGAAGCTAGTTACCTGGTCAACTGATTGGAAAAAATCCATATTTTTGCCCATTTCAAAGAGAGGTGACCCAATGGAACGCAGAAATTATTGGATAATATCATTAATATCACATGTATGTAAAATGTTGCCAAAGATATTTCAAAAAATGTCTACACATTACACTGACAGAGAACTGTAAGAGTTCCAAGCTGGATTTAGATGAGGACATGGAATAAGAGATGGCAGATTGATTTGGGTTGAAATCAAGACAGTTATTTACCTGTGCTTTATTGACTATGCAAAGGCCTTCTACTGTGTAGACCACTACAAACTATGAATGACATTGTGAAAAATGGATACTCCAGAACACTTCATTGTGCACATGAGGAGACTGTACATAGACCAAGAGACAGTCATTCTAACAGAACAATAGATACTGAATGCTTTAAAACCAATAAAAGCGTACATCAGTGTATTCTTTCACCATACTTATTCGATCTGTAAATTGAGCAAATAATCCCAGAAGTTGGATTATTTGAAAAAAAAAAGTGGCATCAGGATTAGAGGATGACTTCTTAATAACCCATAATATGGAGATGACACAAGCTTGCTTGCAGAAAATCACGAGGACTTAAAATACTTAAGTGATGATGAAATTAAAGAAATCTTCTTCTATTATCGTGATGCTATTTATTGATCCTCTTGGGAAGATTTATTTTCTTTACATTGAGTTGCAATCTATACTGAAGACTATGATCTTTGATTTTCATCAGTAAGTATTTTAAGATGCAGATGATAGCCCTGAGCTTCAGTTGATGGTATAGAGGAGTAAATCAAAACTTCCTTACTAGGAGAGAAAGCTGAATAGAGGTGGCAAAAAAAGGACATAGACTGTTGAACTGTGCCAGCTGACCAGACATGGGATGACAATCTTAAACCTTAATAAAAAGCTTTAGATATAAGACAGTGACTTGGGAAACAGAGGCATACCAGTAACTCCTGGAGATAATGGCTTTATTTTGTTTTACTCTTCTTGTTCCCCACACTCCTCTGACCAGAGATATGTCAGCATACACATCCAGCAAAGATCATACTCTCTCCTGGTCAGAGGCACATGGTGGTGACCCACGCAGTTGGGAGGCCATTACAATATTGTGGGTGCTTTCTACTACAACCCTGCCGCCTGCTTTCAGGTTGGTCCTTCTCCAAAACTATAAAGTCAGTGCTTGCCAGCTCTGAACAAGCACTCATTAGGAGAATTAGCAGAACAAATGCAAAAAAAAGTAAGAATAATATCAGCATTTCTCAAGCTGAAATAAATCAAGAAAACAATTCAAATCTTGTCTTGAAATATTGAAGGATTCTATGGGCAAAATATTGAATGATGAAGAAAGCATCAAAGAAAACGGAAGATATACACAGTTACCGTAACAGAAAGAAATGATCAATGTTCAAGTTGCACTGAAGGCTTTGGACAAAAACAAGGCTCTAGGAATTGACAGAATACAAATTGGGAACATTAGGTTTTCGGTGTCTTTGTTGTAAAGGATCTTTGCAGCATTTTTTGCCTAGTCTGCCATCTTGCTGCCTCTCTCCTCTGGTATCAATTTTTGTCTTTTCTTTCTTTCCTGTCTAAATATTTAGTGACCTTTGATTTCTTCATATACAATATTCTTAACATTGTCCCACAACTCTTCTGGTTTTCAGGCATTAGTGCCCAAGCATCAAATCTGTTCTTGAGTTGCTCTAAATTCAGGTGGAATATGTTCAAGCTTATATTTTGGTTCTCATAGATTTGTTTTAATTTTAATCAGCTTTAGCCTAAATTTGCAAAAGAGCAAATGACTGTCAATTCAACAGTCAGCCCCTGACCTTGTTTTGGCTGCTAATATTGAGCTTCTCAATTTTTTCTTCCCAAAGATATTGTCAGTTTGTTTACATATAGTGAGGTCTATTTTAACTCCTTTTAAGTTGTTAAAAATAAAATATTTGCAATGGATGAGTTATTGGTCTTGCAAAATTCTATCATATGATCTCCAATATCATTTTTATCATTAAGGTACTATTCGCCAACTATTGACCCTTCCTCTTTGTTTCCAACTTTCACATTCTAACAACCAAAAATTAGTAAAGCATCCTGATTGCATGTTTGGTCAATTTCAGACTGAAGAAGTTGATAGAATTCTTCAATTTGATAATCACTGGTTTTAGTGGTTAGTAAGCAAATTTGAACAATACTGGTATTGACTGGTCTCCCTTGTAGGTGTATTGATACATTCTATCACAGACAACATTGTACTTCAAGATAGATATTGCCATGCTCTTTTTGAGAATAATGTGATTACATTCCTGTTTAATTTGCCATTCATCATATAGTAAACCATATGATTGTCCAATTCAAAATGTTCAATAGAAATCCATTTCAGATCAGTAATGCCTAGGATATCAATCTTTATACATTTCCTTTTAATTTTTTACATCTCCCAGTTTTCCTAGATTCATACTTTATACATTCCATGTTTCCAATTTTCAATGGATGTTTTTAGTTTTTTCTTCCCATTTTGGGTTTTGCCACACCAGGAAATGAAAGTCTCAAAATCTTTGCTCCATTCATGTCACTGAGGATGCCTCTCCTTTCAGGAGCCAACTCTGCCCCAAATGGATTTTGAAAGCCTTCCTCCTGAAGGACTCTTTTTCTGGCACTATATCTGACAAAGTCCTGCTGCTGTTCATAAGGTTTTCAGTGGCTAACCATTCAGAAGTGGTCCGTGTCTCCTTCTTCCTGGTCTGTCTTAGTCAGTAAACTCTGCTCAAATCTGTCCACTATGGATGACCCTGTTGGTATTTAAAATACTGGTGGCAAAACCTCCAGCATCATAGCAACACAGGAGCCTTCATAGTGCAACAAACTGAGAGATGAATAGTAGGATCAACTGAATTTGGGGCTAGCTCATATTAATCATTATATCCTTAGTACCTACTGCAGTGTCTAGCACACATTACATGTTCAATAAATGTTTGTTCCGATTCATGAAACAAATAAAGGATTCTGGACTAAATCTGAAGCACAAGTTCTTATTTCTTTAAATCTATTTGACATTTCTTTCTCTCCCTTCAAATTTCTGCCCCTGCAATATAATTGCTTTATGAATTTTCTGCAGATGTAAATTTATGAAATAATATAATGATGGCAAAGTCTTTTTTTTTTTTCCTTATCAGATCTTTAGACCATTTAAAAAGTAATTATATGAACTCACAGTGTTATTAGTTATGTTCTTTGAATTGGCATTTCCATTATGAATCCATTTTTAATTATGTTAGACACATTTCATCAATATTTCTTCTGAGAACAGCAGAATGTATAATAGTATTTTCAGAGAACATATACCAGAATAAATGAAAACTCTTCTACATGTGCAGTTATGCTAACTATGATTGGAAAATTAATAAAGCCTGTGAAAAATCTCTCATCAGCTTAAGTATGTTCTACACCAGCAAAGAAAATAGTGGTCCCAGTGATTATACTGATTTGTTTACAGCAAAAAATTACACGTGTATATATTGAATGGTCTGAGAAAAAGAGAAAGACCCCCAGTGGTATGGATTGGCAAAGTGGCAGCATCAATGGGGTCAAGCATAGCAACAATAGTGAGGTTGGTCCAGGATTGGGCAGTGTTTCGTTCTGTTGTGCATAGGGTTGCTATGAGTTGGTACTGACTCGATGGCAACTAACAACAACATATATAGTGAAAGGGAATGTAGATTCTTGGCTGTGATATTCAGTTGTCTTCTTTAGTTACTTTGGTGAAAGAAAAAAAGATGACTGAGAAAAATTCCCTACTTGAAGACCTTTTGTCATTAACTGAATCTAATTGGGAAAAGAAAGAACACGTTGCTTTGGCAGTACAAGTTATTTGTTAGTAGTAAAGATCCTTTGTGTTGCAAGTGTGTTAACCCAAATTCAAATGAGTTAAGAAGAAACTAAGGGAATATAATGGCTCATTTAAGTGAAAAAGGAAAGAGGTCGATCTTATTGTGTCTATGAGACAAAAATAAATACATCTCATATGCAAAAGTAAATGACATTTGCTAATACTCTAATACAGTAAACTTTATCTATGCTGTTGTTATTATTGCTGCTGTCGTTGTTAAGTGCAGTAGAATTTGTTCAAACTCATAACAACCTTGTATAGGGTTTCCAAGGAGCAGTTGGTGGGTTTGAACCACTGATCTTGTGGTTTACAGTACAGTACTATTCTGAAATCAGGCTTTGAGTCCTGGTGTGGTGCTGTGGGTTAATGCACCAGACATCAAAACCGTTTGAACCACAAGGTCAGCAGTTCAAGCTCACCAGCTGCTCCTTGTAAACCCTCTACAGGGTCGCTATGGGTTGGAACCGACTCGATGGCGCTTCACAGCAACAACATGCACAACAGAATCAAAGTGTCATTTTAAAGGTAGATCTTGAGGCCTTCGTTCCTAGTCTGTTTTAGCCTAGTAGTTGTTGCTGTCAAGTGCTGTGAATTTGGTTCCAACTCATAGCGACCCTGAATCGGGTTGTTGTTTGTTATTGTTATGTGCCATGGAGTATTCCGTCTCATAGAGACCCTGTACAGGGTTTCCGAGGTTGTAAATCTTTATGGAAGCAGAAAGCCTAGTCTTTCTCCCGTGGAACATTTGGTAGTTTTGTACTGCTGACCTGCTGACCTGCAGCCTGATTCGTAACCACTACGCTACCGAAGCTCCTGTATAGGGTATTTGAGACTAAATATTTGCGAAAGCAGAAAACCTCATCTTTATCTTGTGGAGAGGCTAATGGACTCGAACAGTCAGTCTTGTGATTTGAGTCCATGACTTTTCCTGCAGAGCCACCATGCTCCCCCATTTTAGTTTGAACATCTGCTAAAATGTGTTCAGAATCACAGGAACATGCAAGCCTCCATGGACAAGACAGGTGGTAGTTTTGCAGAGGTACATAGGCTGGAAATCTAACCTTCAAAGTCTCCTGTAATGTTTTTGTTGTTAAGTGCCTCTGAGTCAGTTCTGACCCATAGTGATACCGTATAGGGATTCCAAGGAGTGGCTGGTGAACTTGAACCACTAATCTTGCAGTTCAAACTGACTTTGCAGTCCAGCGCACAAACCCACAGCACCACACCAAGACTCCTTCATGGAAGGCATAAATTCTACTATTGAAGAATCATTGTACACCTTTATGTGGGGTCAAATAATAGACATTTTTATCTTTGAGGGCCTCATATGATCTTTGCAATTTAATCTTCTTTTAAAAATGATTTTATTTGTATTTATAGCCCTTTAAAAATTGAAAGAAAAAAACCATTTATCTCATTGTTGTTGAGAGCATTTGAGTTGGTTCCAACTTATAGGTACTCTGTATGGGGTTCCTGAGGAGTGGCTCGTGGGTTTGAACTGCTGATATTGCAGTTGCTAGTCCAGTGCTTATTCTATAGAGCCACAATAAGACCCCATTCTTCCTTCATTTGTTGTTTGTTGTTAAGTGCCATAAAGTCAGTTCTAACTCATAGCACCCTGTATAGGGATTCCAAGGAGTAGCTGATGGGTTTCAACCTCTAACCTTGTAAGTAGCAGTCCTGTGCTTATCCTACTGCACCACACCAGGACTTCACATTCTTATCGTTGCTATTGTTGTTGTCCTTGAGCTGATTTTGACTCATAGCAACCCTGTATAGGGTTTCTGAGGAGCGACTTATGGCTTTGAATCGCTAACCTTCTGTCTAAACCAACCATGTGGTTCTGTGCATTAGCTCATAGATAATACAAAAGCAAGCAATGAATTGCATTGGGTCAATAAGCTCTAGTTTTCTAAACCCTGTTAATTCACAATCCATGTTAAAAAATTTTGTTAATTCTTCAAACAACATCCATTATAACCACTTATTTTCCAAGCCCAAGACCCATTTAGGATAATACATTATCTTTAATTTTTATGTATTTTTTATCTCCTTCAAAATAAACAGTATCTAAGCTTCTCCTTCCTCCTCTACCTTTCCAGAATTTTATAGTTAAAAATATAGAGGCCAGTTATTCTGTAGAATATTTCTCAGTTTGGGTGTTTTATATGTTCTTTCATAATCATACCTAGGCATTCTTGAATAAGAATATTAATGAATTAACATTTTGCCCTCACATCATTATAAAGGAGACATATATGTTGACATCTCAGTACTAAGAGTATTAGATGTTACCTTTGATTACTCAATTAACAAAAACTAAAATGGAATACTTAAGGCCTATTTGGCACTGTGGGTTAATGCACCAGACTGCAAAGCCATTTGAACTGCAAGGTCAGTGGTTCAAGCCCACCAGCTGCTCCTTGGAATCCCTATGCAGGGTCATTATGGGTCGGAACCAACTCACCAGCATTTCAAAACAACATACTAATAATTACACTAAATAAAAAATTACCTAAATATTAAAGACAAAAACTAGTAGAATGGACAGAAAAGCATGAGGAAATTATATATTTTATATAATAAACTCACTGCAAACATAGTGATACATGTATGTGGGTTGAAGGAAAATAAAATGATACTATTGAAACATTAATATATAACATTAATTAGTCTAACAAAATGAGGAGCATCATGATTCTGGAGCAACTGCATAGGCATCAACAAAAAGATGAACTTTGACTTAAAATTAACACTTTCTTTAAAATCCTCAAAACACATTATAGATTTAAGTGTAAAACATAAAATTTAAATTTTTTCAAAAGAAAAATTTGGTAAAATTTTTAGGACAAATGTCTTAGTGAAAAGTTCTAAGTCATGACACCAAAGGTATGATATATAAAATTTTTTGCTTAACCTATTGGACCTCATCAATATGAAAAATTTTGCTTTGTAAAATGTTGTATCAAGAGAAACAAGTAAGGGAGGCTCCTCAGCAGAGGTGTGAAAAAGCCAGAGTAGGTGCTTTCCTAGAGGAGTTCCAGGTCTTTGTATTTAATATAAGGTGGGAAGCATCAGTTTTCTGTGCCCACCAGTGGAGAAATCTGGCTGTGGCAAGAATACATGGTGATTTCTAAATTGATTGCGATGCTGCCTGCAGGACTCAAGGCATGGGCTGAGATCAGTGGGCAGAGCCACAGCCAGGCTGATACAGCACTAAAATCCACAGAGCGGCATCTGGAAAAAAAGATGTGATAGATTTTTCACTTTTCTTTCCTCCTTTCCCCTATCGCACCTTCCATGCCCAATCCGAGCACCTTCAGGCAGGTAGGAGCACACCCCAAAAACAGTCCAGCTTTGTACCCACAGTTTTCCATCAGAGAGGAAGAAAATCGCTGGGAGCCCCAGAGGTCCCACAAGTTAATCCTTTTCCTGCTTCTTATAACATCTGACTCTAAGGCTCAGCCCTACAGTTGATCTGGTCAAGACTCTTTATTCCTGCATTACATAACAAATGACGGCAGGTCTGGCCAAACAGTATGTGCACCTTGTAAAATCCTGACTGAAAAGGCAAGAGCCAACTCCAACTATTATATATACGAACACAGTTATTTGGAACTGTGCATATACAGATACCTAACAGACATAAGAGATAAAAATAGTGGGCAATTTTTCTTCCATTCTGTCTAAATGCACACCTCCACAGTGGTGACTAGAGGAGGGGCCAGAGCATGTGGACACCCATCACTGGAGGTTTCTACTGTGCATGCACACTGACCTGTGTAACAAAGGCTACTGGGCAGTCAGCTACAGTTTTATTTTTCTTTTTGAGTGGTGGTTTGGTCTCTGCTTTTATATTGTTTCTGTTTTTGGTACTTCCAGGGATGGGAGCTTTCTCTTCCTATGTTACCCAAGAAGAGACAATAATCATAGCCATATAGCCAAACTACAAGCATACCCCATAATATCCCACCATCTGGACAGGAACCAATACCAGCTGCTAGTCATTACGCAGATAGCCAATACTTGCCAAAATAGCTTGCAGCTGAGTAATAAGAGATGTGAAAAGGGAAGCCTATCTCTGGGTCATAGCCACACTAAGTAAGCTTAACAACACAACAACATACATTCATTTAATAATTGAAAATGCATCTAACTATTGACAATGTCTAAGAAAAAACAACAAAAGATCTCAGAACATGTACAAAAACAGAAAAGAATAACTGAGACA
>NW_006408611.1:247294-249171 GCF_000296735.1 Chrysochloris asiatica | reverse complement strand
GAAATGTTATCTACAAAGGCAAGCAAATCAGATTAAACTCTGATCTCTCTGCAGAAACCATGTAGGAAAGAAGGCAATACAGAGACAAATATAAAACCATTAAAAAAAAAAAAAAAATTGCCCACCAAGAATAGTCTACCCAGCAAAACTGTCAATCAAATAAGATGGTGCAATCAAAAATTTCCAGGATAAACAGGGCTAAGGGATTTTGTCAAAGCCAATGCAACACTTCAAAACATAATAAAGATAGTTCTTTGGACTAAAAACTAACAAGAGCAAACAACAACCAGAGACTGACAGACATGGCTATACTACCCTGAACTCAGTTGACAGATAGCAGAGATCAGAACAGAACAAATTTACAACAACAAATTCAGAGGTCCTGTGAGGCCAATGAAAGATCAAAATGATAACCATGTTAAAAAAAAGGGAAAATATAGGAACAAAGATCCAGGAGGTGAGGAGGTCAGGTAGAATGCAGGATAAAATAGACTGTATTAAATGAAGAGAAAATTTAACAGACTATATAGTAACCTCAAAGAAAGTTAATTCTTCACAACTTTCCATGAATATGAAGATCCAAGCAGAACAAGGAACCATTAAAACTAAGAAGAAATAGACAAAAAATAACACAAAAAACATGAACTCACTACAAGAAAACACGCAGAACAAAAGAATGAACAGGACCATAAATAATTAACATAATGACAGCAATTAGTTCATACCAATCGATAATTAAACTGAATGTCAATGGATTAAATGCACCAGTGAAGAAACAGAGAGTGGTAGAATAGATTTAAAAAAAACAAAACACTTCAATATGCTGCCTGCAAGAGACATACTTTACACACAAAGAGAAAAACAGACTAAAAGTAAAAGGATGGAAAAAATATACCAAGATAATTGCAATAAAAAAACACGAGGAGTGGCGATACTATCTCAGATAAAATAAAATTTAAGACAATAACCAGCATAAGAGATAAAGAAGTACACTATCTCATGATTAAGGGGACAACTGAGCAAAATGACATAACCATAATAAATAACTATGATCCCAATGAAAGATCACCAAGGTATGTAAAGCAAACTATACTAGAACTGAAGAAAGAAATAGACAAATCTGCAATTATAGTGGGAGATTTTAATATGCCACTTTTAAAAAGGGATTGAACTACCAGAAAAAAACCTCGACAAATACACAGAGGAACTAAACAGCACAATCAACCAAATTGGCTTCACAGATCAGTAGAGAGCATTCAACCCAATAATAGCACAATACACATTCTTCTCCATTGCACATGGAACAGTCTCCAGAATTGACCATGTGTTAGGTCACAAAGCAAGCCTTCAAATTTACAAACATCAAAATACTACAAAGCATCTTTTCAGACAACAATGCTATAAAACTAGAAATGAGCAATAAGAAGACAAATGAAATAAAGTCGAATACATGGAAACTGAATAATACCTTGCTAAAAAGTGACTGGGTAGGAGAAGAAATTAAATATCAACTCTTAAAGTTCTTAGAGACAAACAAGAACAAAAACACAATATAACAAAATCTTTGGGACACTGCAAATGCGGTGTCGATAGAAAAATTCATGGCAAAAAATGCACAAATCCAAAGAGAAGAAAGAACCAAAATTAATACATTAACATAGCATCTCCAACAATTAAAAAGAGACCAACAGAGGGACCCTACAGTCACCAAAAGAAAAGACAGACTAAAGATTAGAGCAGAAATAAATGACATAGAAATAGAAAAACTATAGAAAGAATAATTGTATCAAAAGGAAACGGTTAATGTTCAACCATTTCAAGAGGTATCATATGAACAAGAGCCAATGATACTCAGGGAGGAAGTCCAAAGTGCATTG
>NW_006408611.1:243784-245064 GCF_000296735.1 Chrysochloris asiatica | reverse complement strand
TTTGACAAAATCCAACATCCATTCCTGATAAAAACACTCAACAAAGTAGGAATTGAAGGGAAATTCCTCAACATAATTAAGAGCATATATACAAAACCAGCAGCCAACATTACTCTCAATGGAGAAAAAATGAAAGCCTTCCCTCTGAAAACAGGAACCAGACAAAGTTTCCCTTTATCACCACTCCTATTCATTATTGGGCTGGAAGTCTCGGTCAGAGCTATAGAGCAAGACAGGGAAGTTACAGGCATGCAATTTGGCAAAGAGGAAGTAAAACTCTCTCTATTTGCAGACAATATGATCTTATACAAAGAAAACCCCAAAGTCTCAGTAAAAAAGCTACTAGACCTCATTGGAAGATTCAGCAAAGTGGCAGGGTATAAGTTTGGCATACAAAAATCAGTTGGATTTGTCTATACTAATAATGACAGTGCTGTAAAGGACATTAGGGAAGCAATACCATTTACAATAGCCACCAAAAGGATGAAATATCTAGGAATAAATTTAACCAGAGAAACAAAGGACCTATACAAAGAAAACTACAAAACACTATTTCAAGAAACCAAAAGAGACTTATAAAAATGGAAGAATATACTATGCTCCTGGATACGATGACAACTTTGTGAAAATGTCAATACTGCCCAAAGCAATCTACACATATAATGCAATCTCAATCCAGATTCCAATGACATTCTACGAGATGTCTAAAACAATTACAAACTTTATAGGGAAAGGAAAGAGACCCAGGATAAGCAAAGCACTGCTTAAGAAGAAGAATAAAGTTGGAAACTTCTCACTCCCTGATTTCAAAATTTACTACGTGGCTACAGTGGTCAAAACAGCTTGGTAATAGTACAATGAAAGATATATATATCATTGGAACAAAACTGAGAATCCAGAAATTAACATATAGCCAACTGATTGTCGACAAAGGGCCTAAGGATATTTTCATGGGGAGGATATTGTCTCTTCAACAGATGGTGCTGGCAGAACTGGAAAGCGATATGCAAAAAACTGAAACAAGACCTTTACCTCAAGCCTTATACAAAAATTAACTCAGCATGGATTAAAGAAATAAATATGAATCCCAGAATTATAAAGGCCATCAATGAGAAAATAGGGACAAATTGAGGGCTTTAATACAGGGCACACATATACTACCAAACATTTTTAAAATTACACAAATAAAAGTAGTCAAAATGGGTGATTGGGACATGTTAAACTTTAAAAATGTATGTGCATCAAAAAACTTCACCAAAAGAATAAAAAGGGAGACCACA
>NW_006408611.1:223550-242669 GCF_000296735.1 Chrysochloris asiatica | reverse complement strand
GTGGTGATGTAGGGTAAGCATTATTAGACCACAAGGTTGATTTGAACCACAAAGTCAGCTATACAATCTCACTATCTGCTCCTTGGAAAAGCTATACAGGGTCCCTATGAGTTGGGACCAACTGCAAGGAACTTAACAAGAACAACAACATAAAGTATAAAGAAAGATTCTCAAACAAATAAACAACAAAAAAGCCCAATTAGAAAATGAAAAATGGCATGGAAAGACATTTCATGAAAGAGAAGATACAGATAATAGTTTATATATGCAAAGATATTCAACATCAAAAGCCACTGCAAATGCAAATTGAAACCAAAATAAAATATCCCTAAAGTCCCTGAGTATTGCAGACAGTTAAGGCACTTGGCTGTTAGCCTAAAGGTTTGTTGTTGTTAATTGCCATGGAGTCAGTTCAGACTCATAGAGACCCTGTATAGGATTTCCAAAGAGCAGCTGGTGAGTTTGAACCACCGACCTTGTGGTTCAAATCGACCTTGTGATCCAGAGCTTTATTCTACAGCACCACACCAGGAGGTTCAAATCTACCAAGAAGTGCCTCAGGAGAAAACCTGATAATCTACTTCTAGACTGTCAGTCATTGAGAACCGTGTATAATCCAGTGCTACTTAGACACACATGGGTTTGCCATGAGTTGGAGACAACTTGACAGCAATTGGTTTAAGATACCATTGTTGTTGTTGTTGAGTGCCATCAAGTCGGTTCCGACCCATAGCAACCCTGTATAGATACCATTACATATGGATTAAAATAGCTACAAATAAATAAATAAAAGCAACACTATCTAATTCTGGAGAGGATGTAGAGAAATCTGTCTCTTATATATTGCATGTAATTGATGAAGTCACAATAAAACTTATTTGACAATTTTGTGTGTGTGGGGGGAAACCCAAGAAACTAAACATACACTACAACCCACTAATCACATTCTAAACAAATGAATATTTATGTCCACACAAAAACCTGTGTATGAATATTCACAGAAGCTTCATGCATAATAGACCAAAACTATAAATAACCAAATGGACTACAGTGTCTTGCTTCTTGTTGTAGGTGCTATCAAATCAATTCTAACTCATATAGCAGCCCTATGCAAAACAGCCTGAAACACAGCACAGTCCTGGTCCATGCTCACAAATGTTACGATTGAGCCCCTAGCTACTGCTACTGTGTTAGCCCAACTTTATACTTCATCCTTGGGGGTATGCCTCTTTGTTGCTGACCTCCATTTTACCATATATGATGCCCTTCTGCAGGGTCTTGTACATTCTGAAGACATGTTCAAAGTATGAGAGATGAGGTTTCATCAGCCTCGCCTCTAAGGAGCATTTTGGCTGTATTGCTTATGATACATATCTGTTTATTCTTCTGTCAGTTCATGATATTTTTAATATTCTTTTCCAATCCCATAAATCAAATGCATGGATTCTCTCTGGTCTTTCTTAATCACTGTCCAATTTTAACATGTATAAGAGTCAATTGATCACAGCTTCAGTCAGGTTCATCTTAGTCCTCAAACTAATATCTTTCTCTTAAACACTTTAAAGAGGACTTTAGCAGCAAATTTTCTTATTAAATACTTTGCTTAATTTCTTGACTGTTGCATCCATGAGTGTTGATTGTGTACCAAGCAAAATAAAGTATTTGACAACTTCAATCTTTTATCCATTTATTATGGTGTTATTTATTAGTCCAGTTGTGAAGATTTCTGCTTTCATTACATTGGGGTATGATCTGTGAGGAAGTTTTGGATCTTCATCAGTCGGTATTAAGCCTTCTTCAATTCTAGCAAGCAAGATTTCATCATTTACATACCACAGATTTTAAGTAAACCTTCCTGAAATCCTGTTGCCTCATTCTTCTTCATATAATTTAAATAATCTATTTGCCCCGGATACAGTTTGAATAATTATGGTGAATAGACACAACCCTGGGTTACACCTTTCCTGATTTTAAACCATTCGGTATCCTTATTTGATTCTAACTACTGCCTCTTTATTTATATACAGGTTCTTCATGAGCACAATTAATTGTTCTGGAATACCCATTCTATACAATATTATCCATAGCTTGTAATAATCTACACAGTCAAAAGCCTCTGCATAGTCAATAAAACACATGTAAACATCTTCCTGGTATTCTCTGGTTTCAGCCAAAATACATCTAATATCAGATAAGATGCACTTCCTTACTTCTGTGTCCTCTTCTGAATCAGGTTTGAATACCTCACAGCTCCTTGTCTATGAGCTGCTACAAACAATTTTTAATTGCCTTCAGTAAAATTTTACTTCTATATGATAAAATTTTACATTACAAAAACAATTAGTGACATTGTTTGATAATTTCCACATTCTGTTAGATCACCTGTCTTTGGAATTGGCACAAATATGGATCTCTTCCTAATGGTTGGCCTGGTATTGGTGAATGGGTACCTCCAGTGTTGCATCAATTTGTTGAAAGATTTCAATTTCTGGAGGCTTGTTTTCACCAATGCCTTCAGTTCTGCTTGGGCTTCTTCCTTCAGTACTGTTGATCGTACATTACCTTTTTAAATTATTGAACATTGGCCTTTTTTTTTTTTTTTGGTGTAATTATTCTGTGTATTCCTTCCATCCTCTATTCATATTTTCTGCTTAATTTTATATCTTGCCCAAAGAATTCTTCAAATTCTCAATTGAGACATGAATTTTTTCTTCAGTTTTTTCAACTTGAGAAATGCTGAGTGTGTTCTTCCTTTTTGGTTTTCTAAGTTCAGATCTTTACACACGTCATTTTGATATTTGACTTTGTCTTTTAGAATTTCCCTTTGGAATTTTCTGTTCAACTCTTTTAGTTCATCATTTCTTCCAGTTGCTTCAGCTTCTCTATGCTCAAGAGCATGGTTCAGAGTCTTTTTTTATATCCATTTCTTTTTCTTTCTTGTCTTTTTAGTGACCTTTTTCTATTTTCATATATATTGTTCTTGATGTCATCCCACAAGTCTACTGATCTTTGGTCATTGATATTTAATGCATGAAATCTGTTCTTGAGATGGTCTCTAAATTCAGGTGGGGCATAGTCAAGGTCACAGTTCAACTTCTGTGAACTTGTTTTAATTTTTCTCAGCTTCATCCTGAATTTGCGTATGAACAATTGATGGTCTGTTCCACAGTCTGTCACTTGTCTTCTTTTGTCTGATGATATTGAGTTTCTCTCCATATTCTCTTCTCACAGATGTAGTCAGTTGGATTCCTTTGTATTCCATCTGGTGAGATCTTTTCATGTTGTTGGAAAAAAAATGTATTTGCAATAAAGTAGTAGTTGGTCTTGCAATATTCTATCATGTCATCTCTAGCATAAATTTATCACCAAATCCATATATTCTAACTACAGATCCTTCCTCATTTTTTCAAACATCACATTCTAATCACCAGCAATTATCAATGCATCTTAATTGAATGTTTGGTCAATTTCTGACTGATGGAGTTGATAGAATTCTTCAATTTCATCATTACTGGCTTTAGTGATTGGTGCGTAAATTTGAGTCACAGTAGCATTAATTGGTTTTCCTTGTAGGCATATGGATGTTATCCTATCACAGACAGTTTTCTACTTCAATATAAATCTTGAAATGTTATTTTTGACAATGAAGTTGATGTCATTCCACTTTAATTTGACATTCACAGCATAATAAAGCATATGCTTGTGGAGTTCAAAATAGCGTATACCTATTCATTTTAATGCACTTAATAATTCCTATAATACCTATCTTTATGTGTTCCATCTCATTTTTGACAACTTCCTATTTTCCTAGATTCATACATTTTACATTCCATGTTCCAATTATTGATGAATATTTGTAGTTGTTTTTGCTCATTTTAAATTGTACATCATCAACAAATGAAATCCCAAAAGCTTTGCACTATTCACACCATTATGATCAATTGTACTTTGAGGACGCAACTCTTCCACAGTTGCATTTTGAGTGCCTTGCAACCTAAGGGGCTCATCTTCTGGCATTATATCTGACAATGTTCTGCTGTTATTCATATGGTTTTCAGTGGCTAACCATTCAGAAATCCTATACAGGTTCACCATGGATCGGAACCGACTCAACAACACTTACAACAACAACCACCATTCAAAAGTAGGCCTCCAATTTTTCCTTCTAGTATGTGTTAGTCTGGAAGCTCCACTGAAACTTATCCATCATACTGTCAAACCAAAATGAGGGTTTTCAGCCTGTGATTGTAGTCAACCACAGATATCGGTAGAGATCCAATCCAAGCTTTATTGACAGAAAGCCAGCAGTCTGGAAGACAGGGAAAATAATCTCTCAAGACTGTCCTGTGAATAAAAAACAACTAGCACATTATATAAGATAAGTTAATTTGGATGTAAACTTAATATATTTTAACATCAGGATAGCATTCTTTGGAAAAAGAAACAATAAGGCAATAAACTTTCTCAAACATTTTACCTTTTGGGAAAAAGGAACAATAAGGTAATAAATCCTCAAACATACTATCTCAGCTTCTTAATTCCTGAGGTAACTATTTGGGTGGGCTTAAGTAAATCCTGGTCTCCTTTT
This sequence comes from Chrysochloris asiatica, assembly GCF_000296735.1. Taxonomy (NCBI): domain Eukaryota; kingdom Metazoa; phylum Chordata; class Mammalia; order Afrosoricida; family Chrysochloridae; genus Chrysochloris; species Chrysochloris asiatica. The sequence goes on along the minus strand of NW_006408611.1, from coordinate 238,081 downwards.
AGGACCATGAGGTCATCTTGGCTAATTTTTAGCCACTTGCAGCTTCCTTATTATTGAGACCTAATGACTAAACCAACTTCATTTTGTTCAGATCAGTAGATCCAGGCTTTCATTCCCCACTCTTATTTTCATATTTCATTTCTATGAAATCTGCTTCAAATGAAGATAATTACTTTGATCCCAGGCATTATTTCTTGGATTAAAAGAACTAAGGTTAGGTTATGGAAAGCAAGCTTTACAAAGGGCACTATATTAAAGTGAGCATCGAATACAGTAACGTACAAAAATTCTCTTGACAATACAAACTCCCACCTGCTCTATTGGCATGCATAGCCACCTTAGATTAAATAACTAAGACAACTAACTTTTGATATCTGAAATGTCTGAGAGATGAATACAACAGAGCTGCATCCATAATTATGTCATAGAAGCAAATAATCTATTGTTGTTGTTGTTAAGTGTTGTTGAGTCAGTTCTAACTCACAGTGATTCTGTATAGGGTTTCCGAGAAGCAACTGGTGAAGCTTGAACTGCTGACATTGCTGTTCCAACAGATCTTGCTGTCTAGTGCATTAACATGTAGCACCACACCAGGACTCCAAATAATCTATAGTAGTCCTGTTTTTCAATGCTGCTTCCCTGACCTGTTTTAGTTCTACACTTAGGACAGTGATTGTCTGGGAAGTGGCATTAAGGGTCTTTACCATTGTACAGGCAAGTCTCTTCATTTCTACAAGAAGGGGTAGGGTCACCTGTTCGGCTGTACTGAACAGATGTAGATGGATTCAGGAGTCAAGTTGGGGTAGCACTAGCTCCTGAGTACTTGGTGATGAGGACTACCAGTCATGTCCTGTCTCTGGAGTGGGAAGGTAGTGAGTCTTCCAAGAGTACAGGGCCTCTCTCCTTCCCCATCCCTACCTCAGTAGTATTATTGGGGATGTAGGAGAAGGTCTTAGTTTCCCCCTTCAAACAGCAATCAAACACATTCATTACATGTTGCCCAGGTTATATCTAAAACTTTGCATTTCAGCAATAGGGGATTAAATCTGAGTGTATAACCCATAGTTGTTGCTGTTGTTAAGTACCATGGAACTGGTTCTGACTCACAGTGACCCTGTACAGGGTTTCCGAGGCTGCAAATCATTACGAGAGCAGAAAGCCTCATCTTTCTCCCGCGGAACAGCTATCGAGTCAGTTCTGATTTATAGTGACCCTGTACAGGGTTTCCAAGTAGCAACTATAGACCTTGTAGTTCAAACCAACCTTGAGGTCTAGTGCTTAACCTATGGCGTCACATCGGGATTAATGCAATTTAAGGAGCTCTGGTAGTTGAGTGGTTACGAACTGGGCTGTTAATCTCACGGTCGGAGAAAGATACGGCTTTCTGCTCCTGTAAAGATTTACAGCCTTGGAAATCCTGTACAGGGTTGCTAGGAGTCGGAATCGACTTCATGGACATAACAACAACAACAACAATTGCAGCTTAAGTTTGGAGGAAGAATTCAGGGCCCATTGTTCTCCAGGATTTTTCTTGACTCCTGTGTGATGAATCTAGATCTTGAGGCCCATGAATTTGTGAGCAGTGGAAGCAGTGAGCAGGATCTTTCAAGACCGGTCCATTTGACCTCTAACTGGAGTCAGGTCAATCTTTATACATTTTGAGTGAGACATGATCTCCAGGCCAGAAGGGGTGAAAGTTACCTGCAGGGGAGAAAGCAGACCAGGGAAGAGCAAATTGAAAAATAATAGAAAGTGGATGGTGGAGGTGTTGGACATACCGCTGCACCTTCAAGCCTACGTTAAGGTCAGGTGGAAGGTTAAGGTAAGTTCCTTAAAAAGGTTTACTATATACAATTTAAACGGTTTATGTGGACTACCAGAATTCCAAACAGGAATAAGGGCAACACCTGGTCCCAATGTGGATGAGTATCCTGACAGAGTTTTGCCATTTGTTTCTTTAGAGTATGGTTCATTTTCTCCAATTTTCCAGAGTGAATCTCCATGCTGAGTGCAATCTCCATTTCATCTGTAGGTGTTTACTGCTCTGCTGTCACTTTGGACACTTTTTCGAAGTCCTAATTTAGAAATAATCTCCTTCAAGAGGTTTTCACTGAAGTTTACTCAGTTTAGGTGGGGAAAGCCTCTATCCAACCAGAAAATATTGGAGCAGGCCAGTCTTTTGTCATAGGTTTGTTTGGGGATTGTTCTTCAGGCAGGTAAAATAGTTAGAGCCCTGCACCCAGGCCCTAATGAATCGACCCAGGGCCTCTTTCTCACAGTGGGTCATTTCATGGACTTGTTTAAGAAGAGCAGGGGCTAATTTTCTATCTGATCCATTCTATTGCCATTCACTTTCTATTCTTTAACCTCTCTGAACCATAATAATTCCATCATCATTGACTTTTCATCTTTTAACCTTTCTATCAAGTCTTTTTGCCTCAGACCAACTCAAGCCCTTCCAGTATACATTCACAGTCTTACTTGCCGACATTTCTAAAGCCCTCATCATTGCAAATGTTTGGCCTTTTGAGTTGAGGTCCCTGTGGAAGGACTACTGCCTCTACCAAGTCTTTTAAGGCTATTATCACCTATCCTGCTCTTCTAGTTCCTTTCTCCATATAACTATTTCTACCCACAAACAACATCTTGTCTACCAGATAAAATGGTTGGTTAAACAGTTCAGGTCACTGGAAAATACTTGGTCAATGATTTTTATGCAATCATTGTTCAGCAATCCAACTGCCACAGCAGGGAGGAGAGGGGTTGGGTTTAGTTGCCCCACAATTATCAGGGTAATGGTCAGATTGTCCAGTATAATAGCCAGGTATCACCCTATCAGTCCTGTCATTAGCCGTAGGCTTCTCTTCTGCTGCAGTAGGGGGACAGCCTGATGGGGACGGTAATGGGTTGACCCGGAGTGAATTTCTCAGCCTCTTTCCTGAGAGGATATCAGTTTCTGTAGGATGATCATCTTCCAGGCTTCCATCAGACCTTAATGGGGGATGCTTCTTGGCTCTCCCCAGAGTTCCATTAGCCCACAAGAGAGGGCTTACCTCATTGTTCATCTCCTCAGGCCAGTCTGGATTGGTTTCCGGAGTTTGAATCAATAACTGTCAGGCATGTTCATGGGGAGCCTCCATCTGCAGACTTTTGGTTTCAGGAAGAAAGGTTATTTGAGCATGCAACTTTAGAAGCAGGTCCAGGTTCATTAAGGGGACTGGGCAGGCAAGCATATATAGGAAATAAAGTATCATTTCCTTTCCCCCAATGCAGCAGTATAGGGGTTTCTAGAAGAACTGGTTCTCAGGTCTTCCTGAGACCTCAGTCACTGTCGCTGAATGGGATGATGGGAAAGTCACAGGTACATTGACTACTGAATAAGTGGTTCCAGTGTCCAACAAAAATCCAATCTCTTCACTCATTGTTATTTTTAGCTGATGTTCCTGGGCGAGAGGGTGCAATAGTGATGGCAGAGGTGAAAGCCAAATCATGCTGGACACCCTCCACCCCTGACCCCTGGGACAGTCTCTTCAGACAAGGAATCTTATTCAACCATCTGTTGGGTTAGAGGGTGAATTTTCCTGCTAGATCCTTCCCTGTAATTCGGGCATTCATTTCTCCACTGGCTAGGCTTTTTGCAATAAGCATATTTGTCCTCACTCAAGGCACTCTTTTCTTTTGGGGGTCCTCCCTGGGGCCCCACAGACTTACCTCTAGTGATCTTTGTGATTGGTGGTGGTTATGTGCTGTGGAGTCCATTACAACTCATAGTGACCCTGTACAGGGTTTCTGAGGCTGTAAATCTTTACGGGAGCAGAAAACCTCATCTTTCTCCCACAGAACAGCTGGTAGTTTTAAACTGCTGACCTTGTGGTTCACAACCTGATTCAATACCCCTACGCTACCTTTAGGAAGGCAGTAGTAATAGCCTGAGACTTCTTGTGCTCTTGGCTGTTAAATACATGACAGTGATATCTACCAGCTGGGATGGATTCATATGAATTGCCCCATCTAATTTCTGCAGTTTCTTTGTAATGTCAGGTGTGCTTTGGGAGCTAAAAGTCATGTTAACTATTCAGACATTTGCTGATTCCATGGGGTCAAGGTTTGTTTACTTATGTTAAGCCTGGTAGATTCATTCAAAGAATTAAGAAGCATCCTCAGTTGGCTTCTGCTGAACTGTCTGTATCATGTTCAAGCTCTTCTGTGTAGGAACTCCCTTCTTCAGACCTCTGAGAATGCACTTTTACAGTGCTCCACTCACAACAGGCCCCCATCCTTTAATGTCCAATTTGGCTCAGTTAGAGGAATTGTCTTGGCTTTGGCTGGGGTCCCATTTAGGCTTTTCTCCATGGATGTGTACTGCTTCATCCCTTGCCTTATCTAAGACCAGCAACCTTACATCATTGATCAGGAGCAAGGTCAACAGAGTCTGATTATCTGCCCAATTAGAGTTATGGATAGCAAAAATATTAATTATTGTTATTGTATGTGCCATGGAGTCGGTTTGACTCATAAAGACCCTGTACAGGGTTTCCGGGGCTGTAAATCTTTATGGGAGAAGAAAGCCTCATCTTGCTCCCGCATAAAAACTGGTAGTTTCAAACTGCTGACCTTAAGGTTTGCAGCCCAATTCGTAACCACTATTCTACCAGAGTGGTTGTTAAACCTGTCACTTTGGCTGGGTCATCTTGCTAGGAAAGGTTTGAATTTTTCCTGTTTAAAAAGTCCATGGTAGAGAAAGGATAATGTGCCCAGTAATATCTGGTAGGTTGCCTTTCTGTATTCAGTCCTATGGGTTTATTACCCTGTCTCTCTTCTGGGTAGCCATTGACAGAAATGGGTCCCTTGCTGGGTATGGGATAGAGAAATCATTTCCCAACTGCTTTCCTCAGTGACTGAATATGACTAGGCAGGTTCACTAGGTCAGACTATGCTTTTCCTTACTAGATGCCTATGATGCATTCAATCTTCTTTCCATTTATATGGATGTTGTTTATTGGTCTAGTGGTGAGGAGTTTTGTTTTCTTTACCTTGAGATGCAACCCATATCTAAGGCTCTGGTCTTTGATCTTCAGCAGTATTTTAAGTCCTCTTTGCTTTCAGCATGCAAGGTTATATCATCTGCATATCATAGGTTGTTAATGAGTCTTCCTCCAATCTTTATACCACATTTTTCTTCATATAATCCTGCTTCTCAGATTATGTGTTCAGCATACAGATTGGATAAGTATAGTGAAAGAATACAAACCTGGTGCATACCTTTTGTTATTTTAAACCATTTGGTGCTCCTTTGTTCTATTGAACACTTGGTTCTTGGTCTATGTACAAGTTCCTCATGAGCATAATTAAGTGTTCCAGAATACTCATATTATGCACTGTTGTCCATACCTTGTCATGATTCACACAATAAAAGGTGTTTTCATAGTCAATGAAGCGCAGGAAAACATCTTTCTGTTATTCTCTGCTTTCAGTCAAAACCCAGCTGACATCAGCAATGATATTCCTCTTTTCATTTCCTCTTCTGAATCTGGTTTGAACTTTGTGAAGTTTTCTGTCAATGTATGATTGTCGTCTTAATGATTTTTTATTTCTTTCTGTATCATGTTCTTAATATCATCCCACAACTCTTCTGTCTTCAGTCTTTATTGTCTAATGCATCCAATTTGTTCTTTAGATGATCTTTAAATCCAGGTGGGATATATTCAATGTCATATTTTACCTCTTGTGGACTTATTTTAATTTTTTTTTTTTTTTTTTGCCTTCAGCCTTAACTTGCACATCATTAATTGATGGTCTATTCTACAGTCTGTCCTTAGCCTTGTTTTGGCTGATGATATGGAGCTTTTTTATCTTCTCTTTGCACAGATGTAGTCAATTAGATTTCTGTGTATTCCATCTGGTGAGGTACATGTTTAATTCAAGCTGTAAGATGGTACAATAATTTAAGAATCAATTCAAAGGTTACCTTTCCATAAAATCTAGGCTGTACATTGGCCAAGCTGTATTACAGTAAAACACAATTCTTCTTTCAGTCATAGGGGCATATCTATAAGCAGATTAATTTATTCTCATGGACATTTTTTTTTTTTCTTCATAGGCATGTAACCATACAGTGACCAATCAGGCAGAATGTACTACTTATTGGGGAAGTCCGTGGGGTCCTCTCATGTTTGTAAGAAATGCTACCAAAACAACACATGGGTTCGCAGCCTATCACTGTAGTCAATCACAGACACAGGGAAAGATCTGATCCAAGATTTACTAACAGTAAACCAGCATTCTGGAGGACAGGGAGAACAATCTCTCAAGACTGTCCTGTCCATTACAAGGGCAGGCCCATTATATAGGGTAAGTTCATTTGGATGCATACTTAATTTATTCTAACATCAGGGTAGCATACTTTGGAAAAAGAAACAATAAGGCAACAAACTTCCTCAAACATTCTACTTTTAAGGTCTCAGATGCTTAGTTCTTGAACTAACTATTTGGGTGGGTTTAAGTGAGTCCTGTTTTCCTTTTAGAACCATGAGATCATCTTGGCTAATTTTTAACCCAACTTCCTCATTTGTAGGATCTTCACTTATTGAGACTTAGTGACAAAGCTGATTCAATTTGGTTTAGGTTGATTGATCCACAGTATCAATGGATGATGCTGCTGGTACTTAAAATACTAGTAGCATAGTATCCAGTATTACAGCAACACATAAACCACCACCTTATAGCAAACTGATAGATGTTTGGAGGGGTCTATAGTTGGTGAGCGATTATACAATCACTGTTATATTCACATCATAGAATGTTGTTGCTAAGTGCTATCGAGTCATTTCCAACTCAAAACAAGCTTGTATAGAGTTTCTGAGGTGAATTTAAACAATGGACCTTGTGGTTCAAACCAATCTTTTGGTCCAGTGCTTATCTTACACACTAGGACTCCACACCATGGAATTATTGTTGTTGTTATTAAGTGCCATCCAGTCAGTTCCAATTTATAGAAATACTCTATAGTGTTTCCCAGGAATGGTTGGTGAGTTTGAAGCACTCTCTTTGAATTTCAAACCAACCTTGAAGTCCAGTGTTTACCCTACAGTGCCACACCAAGACTCCATGCCAAATAATACTATTCATTAATTAAAAGAAGCCAATTACTGATTTATATTATAGCATAAGCACTGGACTTCTAAGCACAAGGTCTTGGGTTCAAAGCAACCAATCACTTCTCAAGAGAAAAATGAGGTTTTCTACTCCCATAAACATTTACAGCCTTGGAAACATATGTTGTTGTTGTTAAATGTCCAGTTGTTGCAACTAATAGCAACCCTGTGTATGGTTTCCAAGGTGTGGCTGGTGGATTTGAACAACTGACTTTGTGGTTAACAGTCCAATTCTTATTCTACAGTGCCACACCAAGAACCAACTCATTAGCACTTAACAACTACTGATGCATGCAACAACTTGGATGGATCTCAAAAATGTGTTTGCCAATACCATAATTCAAATACATCCATTCCCCGCTCTTCCTCATTTATTGTCCAACTTTCACATACATATGAAGTGATTGAAAATACCATAAGTTAGAACAGGCACTCCTTAGAACCCACTGTGACATCTTTGATCTTTTAGACGTTAGAGAGGTGTTTTGCAGCAGAATTTCCTAATGCAATATTGTTATTCTTAAGTGCCCTTGTGATTTTAAAGGAGCAACTGGTGGATTTGAACTACAGATCTTGTGGTTAGCAGTCCTGTACCTATCTTACAGTGCCACACCATTTGATTTATTGACTACTGTTACTATTAGCATTGATTGTGTATCCAAGTCAAATGAAATTTTTGACAACTTCGATCTTTTCTCCACTTATCATGGTGTTATTTATTGGTTCATTTGTGAGGATTTTTCTTACATTTTCTTTACACTGAGGTGCAATTCACATGAGGGCTGTAGTCTTTGATCTTCATCAATAAGTATTTTATGTCCTCTTAGCTTCCAGTAAGCAAGATTATGTCATCTGCATATCACAGGTTGTTAATGAGTCTTCCTCCATTATGCCATGTTCTTCATATAATTTGTCTTCTTGGATTATTTGCTCAGCACACAGATTGAACAAATATGATGAAAGGATGCAACCCTGGCATGCACCATCCCTGATTTTAAACCATTTAGTATCCCCCTGTTCTGTTCTAAGGATTGGCTCTTGGTCTATGTACACAATTAAGTATTCTTGATTTCTCATTCTTGGCAATGTTATCTATAGTTTGTTATGACTCACACTGGCTAATCGATAATGCACAATTAGACATCTTTCTAGTATTCTCTGCTCTGTAGAAGAAAAAATGTGGCAGTCAGTTTCTAGAATGACTTACAACCTTGGAAACCTATGCAGCAAATCTACCCTGTCATATACGTTTGTTCAGAGGTATAATCAAGTTGATGGCTGTGGATTTTTTGGTAATCATTGTTATTTTTTCCAAATCTTTTATTATTTGAAACTTAAAAAAAAAAGTTAAAAAAAAATCATTATTCCAGTTATTATGAGAACATTTAATATGCTAATTATTGTTGTTAAGTATCTTCAAATCAGCTCTGACTCATCATGACCCTGTATAGAGTTTCCAAAGAGCAGCTGGTGAGCTGAAACTACCTACCTTGTGGTTCTAACCAACTTTGCAGTCCAGTGCATTAACCTGCTGCACCACATCTGGACTCCTTAATAGACTAATACACATGTTGACTTTCATGGAAATGTAAAGTAGTCAACATTTCCCAAATAATTTGATGATCAAAACCTTTTTTTAATAAAGCAGTTTATATATACAATGTTTTTTGTGGAATCCTGTATGATTTAGGATTCTGTTCCCCACCAAAGAAAAGGTTCTGTTCCCCACCAAAGAAAATCAGACTGAGTGGCTTAATCAAATTGGAATATTATTGTCTCACTTTGAAATAGTATTGTCCCATTTAATAGCAATTAAAAAAAAAAAAAAAAGGAATAAACTATTCAGAGAATGCAGTGACTCAGTGGTATTGTTAGAGATCTAAAGTCATTGTTTCTTTGTGTTCTGCAGTCTTCAACTTGTTGCTTTTTATCATTTAGTTTCATGGTAGTTAGTCAATTGATGAGTAGTCCTGATGGAGCAACAGATTAAGTGTTGAGCTGCTAACTTCAAAGTAGGTATTTCAAGTCCATGAGCTGCTCTTTAGGACTCCTGATGCGGTGCTATTGGATCAGCACTGGACTACACACCACAGATCAGCAGTTCAAACCTACCAGCTGAGCCTAGGACACCCTATACAGTGTCACTATGAGCCAAAGCTGACTCAATAGAACTTATCAGCAACTGCTGCTTTTCAGGAGAAAGATGTGGCAGTCTGCTTCCATAAAATTTATAGCCTCAGAAACCCTAGGAAGAAATTCAAATTTGCCTGATGAGGTCACTATGAGTCATAATTACTGGAGTGGTAGTGGGAATCATATGACTTTGGATCTTCTAGATGCCATAATATTGTTCTAGGAAGAAACAAAAGGAAAAGGACACAAAGATAATGCATTTTAAGCTGAATTTGCCATAACATTTCTGGAAACTCTTTCCAGCAGATTCCTTTCATATTTAGTGACAAGAACTGAATCACATATTATGATCAGCTAAAGAAAATAAGAGCATCAAGAATGTCTTAGACCAATCACAGTTCATCCTCTGGGGGAAGGTAATGGTTTTCCTACTTTCAGATAATGGGATCGCCACTCATTGTTGTTGTTAAGTGCCATAGAGTAAGTTCCAACTCATAGCGACCCTGTATAGGGTTTCCAAAGAATGGCTGGTATTTGAGCTGTCAACCTTGCAGTTAGCAGTCCAGTGTTTATCCTACAGCACCAAAACAGGACTCCCTACTAATTCATTTTCATGAACTGTATTCATGATCTGGAATTGACTTATCAGCTAATTTATTATAGTGATTGTAAACTTCAGAAGAGCATGGGTTATTGCCAATTGTCTTCACTGTGCACCCTACCCTCAAATCAAAACCAAATCCATTTTTGTGGAACTCTTACTCACTCAAAGCGACCCTAAACTAAACAACAACAACAAAAAGCAAATAATAATAATATGCCACTTCCATCAAGTAGATTCAGACTCATAGCAACCCAAAACTGTAAATATTTACAGGAGCAAATTGCCTCAACTTTCTCTCAATGAGCGCCTGGTGGGTCTGAACTGCCAACCTACACATTGTTATTAAGTGTTCCTGAGTTGATTGTAACTCATAGCAACCCTGTATAGAGTTTCTAGGGCTATAAATCTAGAGCAGGAGAAGAACGACTAATCTTTCTCCCAAGGAGAGGCTGGTAGGCTCAAACTGCTGACCTTGTGGTTAGCAGTCCAGTGCTTATCCTACAGAGTCACAGTGCTCACCTCCTAGTGACTATCTAATGCATAGCGTTATTTTAGGTAAGTAGTTCCAAAGAATGACTTTAATTCAAATACCAACAATTTGTAGCCAGTACAGAGAGGTTCAAAATAGTTATGTACAAGGAAAATTCTGGGGCTTTGTTGGACATGACATGATCCTATATGGTCTCTCAGAACACTGTGTCTATATTTCCCATTTTTGACATGCAGTAGTCATCAACTAAACCAGAGTTTTCTGATAATAATTATTTCAATACAGAACAACGTTTAGCATGTTATTATATTCTGTCTGACTGAGAAGGCCTGGATGACCTTGTTTGACTCTTGGATGACTCTCCTTGCAGTTTCAATTAACAGGTTGATGTCCAATGTGATAGACTGCATAGTAAGTAAAATACTGATGTTCAATGAGATAAAGATAAGTTATTCTTTGGAAAAATGATGAGAAGGGTAAGGGAAAGAGGTAGAATTGAGGACAGAAATTTCATAAACTAGTAAAATATATAATGCTTATGAAAAATATCTGTCATCCCTCTGCTTATTTTTTTATAAAATTATCTGTGTGTATTGTAACCATTTACCAGGTAGATAATTAGCAGTTTAAGAATAATTCACATAAATAATATTCACCATCAGTGCTCCTTTGAGAGTACAAACAGAGCAGGGAGACATTGCATTAGAAATGTCTGAGAAGAGAATGGGGAGTAGAGAGAAAGTAAAGGGAGTATCCTTGGATGGCCCTCCATCTCCCTCTGCACATGCTGTCTCCATCTAGGACACTTGGAAATCCGTAGGATGCTCCCAATAGTGCACTTACTCTCAGAAATATTACTGTCAGAAATAATGATGTCTCAGAAAATCATTATTATTATGGAAGAAAATCACTCTCCTCAAGGGAATTATTCTTGTCCATTCACTGAGCATGACTCCAACAGAAGAGCTAGAGAAGAATATTATCTGCTAAGATGAAGCTGCTCAATTTTTTTTTGGCCATTCAACATGTGCCTTTGGCACTACATAATATGATAACTGATGTAGGGTGTATTACTGTTTAAGGGTATAGACTATATTTCAGGTATGTCTCTTTGATTTTCCCTGTTTGAAACATAATATAGTATTTTCCACAAAGCAGCTACTTAGTAAATACCATGTTAAACATTAGACAGTTAGTAACATTAATAGAAAAAAATCATACATCAAAGACATGTTAAGAGCTAAGTCATATATCAGACAATTCTAAGTTTTACATTCATTACCTTAATTATTATACATATTCCAGTGAAATAGTTACTAATATTATTTTCCCCATGTTACAGATGGAAGAAACTAAGTTATATTGGTGCCAAATTATGAAGTCAGGATTTCAATCCAATCATAACCTGCATTTTCTTAAACATTATGCAAAAAGATAGGCTCAATGGCTAAGAAAGGATTTAAAAGTCCTGGTGTGGCGCTGTGGGTTAATGCGCTGGACTGCAAAGTCGTTTGAACCAGAATGTTGGCAGTTCAAGCTCACCAGCTGCTCCTTGGAAACCCTATATAGGGTCGCTATGGGTCAGAATCTACTTGACGGCATTTAACAACAAGTTAACAACAGTTGGGTGGACCAAGATGACTTTGAGCACAGAATTAAGAGGCTAGATTTTATTCTTCAATAATAGAGAATCATTGATGATTTTGAGCAAAGATATGACTTCTTTAGAACAAGTAAAGTGAATGCAGAATATAAAATTACAGAAAGAAAAAGCTGAAAGGAAAGAGAGTAGATATGTTGTTGTTGCTGTTATTACTAAGTGCAGTCAAGTCAGTTTCAACTCCTAGATACCCTGAATAGGATTTCTGAGGACTGACTGTTGGTTTGGAACCACCAACCTTGAAGTTAGCAGAGCAGTGTTTATTCTACAGTGCCACATAATAATTAATTATACCTTTTATTGAACTCCTATTATTTACCAGAAACGTTTTATCTAATTTAATGAAAGATAAAAGGGTTGGGGTAAAGCAAAGGGAGTGGGACTCAATCTAAGTGGAAAAGTATACAGAACATATATTAAGTAGAATTAGCACAATTAGCAGTTGATTACCAATAGGAAGCAGAGCTTGATATCCAGGGCACCCTCAAATAGACTTAACATAGCTCATTTTTCTTATAAATAGGATAGAGAAAGGTAAGATTTAAAGACACTGGGAAAACAGGGTACCAAACTGCAAAATAGTAAGTCCTGTTTCCTGACAAGGCCATCATGTAGGGACACTAGTGTTGTGGGTGAAATTTGATCAGGTGTATTTTATAGGTACAGTCCACTTCAGTCACTACATGTAGTTGTAGCCTATACTTCATCAATTTGCAAATGGTATTTATGTAGTGTTAATAATGTGCACCCTAAAACTGCTGCTATATTAGAATATTCAAAAAGACATAATTAGCACATTCCTAGTGTGAAGGCATTATATATGAGTATATGCATACTTAAAGCACCATAAACATGTTTGTAGAAAATTTCAGAGCTCATCTCAAATTACATTACAGATTCTTTTTTTCTTGGTTCTTTACATGGATTTCACAGCACTGGGACTTTGAACAAAAATGTTCAAACTACCAAAACGTCATGAATAACTTTGATGTATGAGATTTTTGAAACCCACTGAGCTAAGCATAGTAAAATATTTTCTTTATGATTTCCATTTTGGGGTTGAACCTACTTTATTGAAAATGTGAGCTTGATGCCAGTCTCTAGATATTTAAATAAATTCCACTGTGTGTTTTCTTTACCCACCAGTACCAGTGTTTTTCCCATCTAAAAAATTTTACATGTATTGCAAAAGTGGAAAGCAGGATGCATTTTGTGAGAAATTCAAATGTGAAAGATACAAAGTAGGTTACTGTCCCTCATAGACTCATGTTCACCTGAAACCTCAGTTTGTGACCTAATTTGGAAATAGGGGTTTTTCAGTTGCAATTAGTCAAGATGAGGTTATATTGGATTAAGTGGTCCTAATCCAATGACAGCATCTTCATGAAAAAAAGACAGACATACACACAACAGTAAAGAAGCAGTGATTAGAGTCATGTTTCCACAAGACATGGAGCACCAAAAATTAACAGCAACCACTAGAAACAGAAAGGTGCAAGGAAGAATTTTCAGAAAGAACATGGTTTTGTTTATCTCCAGACCTATGAGAGAATAGGTTTCGTTGATTTTTTTTTTTTTTTTCTCTTGCTGTTCCATCTTCTTTTTTTTTTTAATGTTTTATTGTGAATTATATGATAGTTTAATGGGAGAACATTAGCTTTACATACATCCTATGGTATATAGTTACATTTCCATGGTTACAATCCCCTCCATGCACCATCAACACACAACCCCTCTCCCTCTCTGGTCTAAAGTCCCCAGCCACTCCATCTATCCATGTCATTGTCTCTGCCTCTATCTCTGGCGTCCATCTCTGCCTCCATCTCTGCTTCTCTGGGTAGGGTCCCGCTCTCCGCTCTTCTCCCATGATGGTCCCAGGAACTTCTGCTCCTAGACTGCAAAGTCAATCACTCCCCTACTTTTTCTACAAAATGTCTACCTTTACATTTCCAACCCTCATAATCAGTCCTGTTAACAATTATTCATTATGGTATCACAAGAGACCTATCCACATCTCCTTTATAAGCTCCTCCCTGACAGATGGGATACTACACAGTGGAAATTCTAACTTCCTCCAGGTCCTCTGGCTCTAGGCTCCTTCTTGAAAGCTTGAAAGCCAGTTACTTCTTTCCTTTGTAAGCCCCCCTACCCCCATTTTGGGTAGCCAATGTCCAAGTTCCTCATCCCTGTCTACTCTGTGTATGGAGGGGGTGGGAATGATCCTCACTCTAAAGATTTGTTACCTCTATTGAGCTACTACATCCTTAGGTGTAAGTTATCAAATTGTATCAAATTACTCTGTTTTTCTTCTTCTTTCTTTTTTTTTTTTTATCAACAAATTTACTACTTATTGTGATTTAACAAATAAAAAATTCCAAAAGGGGAGGAAATCAGCATAATAGAAACTAGAAAGCACTTACAGATAACATTTATGACATATTTGACTATAAATCTATAATTTAGTCAATGAAATTATTATTAATAATGAGA
>NW_006408611.1:221071-222679 GCF_000296735.1 Chrysochloris asiatica | reverse complement strand
TCTGTCTCCAGTTCAATTGCGTCAGGTCCTTTCTTCTGTTTTTGGACATGCTTTGATAAAGTTGATTGTTTCTTATTGGTCATGGTTATTGTTTTATTATGATTATTATTGTTATTAATGTGGTCAGGAGATGGTCTTCCCTTTTCGTCTGTAAATCGTAGCACATGTTGTTGGGTCTTGTCTAAGTGCTGGAGTATTATGTTGTAGCTTGGCTATATGGCCACAATTGCTATTTCTTCTTATGGGACATAAGGAGGATAAGTTCCCACCTCCAGGAGGGATGTGTAGTCAACAAGAACTCTACGTGCATGCGTGGGTGTGCTGTACCTGCTGATTTTTATTGGGATCTCATGCCAGGACGGGAAGACTTGGGGCGGGAGGAAGTTGTATCCCCTCTGGCCCTTCTGGGAGATGCAGCTGTCCAAGTGGGCCGGTCCTGGTCCCGCTCTCTAAACTGCAGTCACAGTAGTTACCCGCAGTCTCCGCAGGAAAGAGTCCCAAAATAGTCGCTTTTCTTTATCCTTGTTAGTGCAGTTTCTCAAAAATGTGAGCCCAGGAGAGACTATGATAGTCCAAAAGCCGTGGGACTGCTATATGAACGCCCCCTTTGTGAGATTCCACTGCTAGCTAGGAGTGGGGGCAGAAGGCTTAGCTGCAGAGACAGTTGGGGGATGATGGGTGACGTCAAGAAGCCGCCACAGCCTTTCTTACACCCTCCAGAATTGCTCACACTCTCTGTGTGTGGGTGAGCTGCACCCGGCAGATTTTTATTGGGGTCTCAAGCCAGGGCAGGGAGACTTGGGGCGGGAGGAAGTTGTATGGCCTCTGGCCCTTCTGGGAGACACCACTTTCTATCTCTTCTTCATTCTTAATCTAGTTCATCTCTTATGATCCAGTCATTGAAGGCAGGTCAAGTGGGTGTTATTTGCAAGTGTTGGTGTTCTTATGCATATGTCCCCTCTTCTTAACAGCTGGATGCTTTACTCTCCACTCTATTCCTCTGAGGCTATGTCACTGGCTCTGGGTGCAAGAGTCCCACGTCTTACCACACTGCTGACCAACCAGTTCTCCATCTGGGTTCACAGGAGTCTATTGAACATTGTAGGGCTTAGCTCGAAGCTTCATTACTGTTTTTCCCTCACTTCACCTTATCGGTGATGAACGTGATCACCAATCAGAGCATGTATTCCCATTATGTCTTAGTCTTGAAAGTGGGTTTGCCCTGAGGGGACCCGACAACTTGCCTTGATGTATCCTGGGCAAGCAACTTGCATGTTCTTGTAGTAATCAGAGTGCATATATTGTTTTGTATTTTTCCTCTTGGTCTTTCTTTCAAAAAGCATCTTCTGTTCTTCTAGCTGCTCCAGGCTGGTTTGTTTCTCATTTCAAGTGGAAATTTCACACCTCAGAAGATTCTGGTTGCAGTTCAGGATTCCATATATGGTCTAATGTAATACAGAGGTTCCACAGGAAGCCTCCTTCACGGGGCACATTGTAGCTCTATTTTAGGTATTCTAGTAGCGTAGTGGTTATGAATCGGGCTGCGAACCTTAAGGTCAGCGGTTCGAAACTACCAGCCGCTCCGCGGGAGAAAGATGAGGCTTTCTA
>NW_006408611.1:218719-220971 GCF_000296735.1 Chrysochloris asiatica | reverse complement strand
TTCCCTCTGTTGTTCTGTTTCTAATTGTTGTAGATGCTGTGTTAATGTCTTAATTTTTGTTCTTTCTTCTTTTTGGATGTGTGCATATATTGCAATAACTTATCCTCTCAACACCGTTTTTGCCATGTCCCAAAGATTTTGGTATGTTGTGTTTTCATTCTCATTTGTTTCTAGGAACTTTGTGAGTTCACGTTTAATTTCTTCTACTACCCAATCGCTTTTCAGCAGGGTGTTTTTCAGTTTCCATGTATTTAACCTTATTTCCTTGGTCTTCCTATTGTTGATTTCTAATTTCATAGCATTGTGGTCTGAGAAAGTACTTTGTAGTATTTTGATATTTGTAAATGTATGGAGATTTGTTTTGTGGCCTAAGACATGGTCTATTCTTGAGAATGTTCCATGTACACTGGACAAGAATGTGTATTGTGTTGTTGTTGGGTTGAATATTCTGTACATATCTCAGAGGTCCAGTTGGCTGATTTTGTTGTTTAGTTCATCTGTCTTGTTCAGTTTATTCTTTCTGGTTGTTCTATCCATTTTTTAAAGCAGTGTATTAAAATTACCCACTATTATTGTAGCTTTGTCTATTTCTTTCTTCAACTCTATTAGAGTTTGCTTTATATACTTTGGAGCTCTTTCATTGGGAGCATAGATACTTATTATGGTTATGTCATCTTGTTCAATTGTCCCTTTAATCATGAGATAATGTCCATCTTTATCAATTATGCTGGGTTTTGCCTTAAAGTTTATTTTATCAGATATTAATACTGCCACTCCTGTTCATTTTTATTGCAATTAGCTTGGTATTTTTTTTCCCCATCTTTTGACTTTTAATCTATTTTTGTCTCTGTGTGTGAGATGTGCTTCTTGCAGATAGCATATTGAAGGATCTTGTTTCCTTATCCATTCTTCCACCCTCCATCTATTAACTGGTGCATTTAATCCGTTTACATTCAGTTTAATTATGATAGGTATGGATTAATTGCTGCCATTATGTTTGTTTTTTTTGTTTGGTGTTACTACTGTCTTTGTTCTGTGTGTCTTCCATTGATGAGTTCATGCTTTTTGTGTTCTTTCTTATTAGTTTTCTCATAGTTTTAATGTTTCCATGTTCTTCTTGGATTTTCATTTTCTTGGTATATTGTGAAGTGTTAATTTTCTCTGGAAGAGTTAATGAACTAATTAACTTTTCCTTCCATTTAGTACAATCTATTTTATCCTGTAATCTACCTGACCTTCTCACCATCTGAATCTCTGTTCCTACTTGTTTACCTTGTTTTACATTGTAATTTATTTGATCATAGACTGACCTCCAGATTCTCTGAGTCTATTCTTAATGTTTTGTTCTGTTTTCAACTCTTATTTCTGTTTATTTAATTCTGGGAGGTGCTGCCACATCTATCAATCTCTGGTTGTTGTTCTCAGTCAATAGAACTCCCTTTAGGATGTTTTGTAGCTCAGAGTTGACTTTGGAAAAATCCCTTAGCTTCTGTTTATCCTGGAATTTTTTTTATTACACCGTCATATTTCATTGATAGCTTTGGTGGATAAAGGATTTTTGGTTGGCAGTTTTTGTTTTTTTCTTTCAGGCTTTTATATATGTCTCCCCCATTGTCTTCTTGTTTGCATGGTTTCTGCTGAAAGGTCCAAGCTTAATCTGACTTGATTGCCTTTGTATGTAATGCCTCTGTTTTCCCTAGCTGCTTTGAGGATTCTCTCCTTTCTTTGATTTTGGAGAGCTTGATTGTGATATCTTTCAGTGCTTTTCTTTTGGGGTCTATCCTTTCTGGGGTTCGTTGAGCTTCTTGAATGTTTATCTTTTCAGTTTTCAGGATGTTAGAGAAATTTTCTTCTAGCAGTTCTTCAACTATTTCATCTGTGGACTTGTGTGATTCTTCTTGTTCTGGAATGCCAATAATTCTTAAGTTGTTCCTTTTCATGTTGTCTAACATGAATCTTAAACCTTCTTTAGATTTTTTTATTCTCTTTTCTGTTTGCTCTTCTGTCATACTAGTATTGAGAAATGTGGCTTCCAGCTCACTGGTTCTGCCTTCCATCTCTTCTATACTACTCGTTTGCCCTTTCAGAATATTGTCTATTTCTGATCTTCTATTATTGACCATGTGGACCTCTTTCTTTAGGTTTTGAATTATTTTCAATGTTGTATCTATCTTTAGTTTTATCCTGACTTCTTCCTTATTTTTCTCAACTCCATTGTAAAATGTTTTGAAACATTTTATAATCATTTTTTC
>NW_006408611.1:211857-217734 GCF_000296735.1 Chrysochloris asiatica | reverse complement strand
AAAAGAAAAGAAAAGAAAATCAGAATAAAAGAAAACTGTCAAAGTGTATTGTCCATCTTTGCTCCAAGGTTCCCATGGTGTTTTTCCGTGGTGTGTCTGGTCCCCCACTTGGTCTTACCATTTGGTCTCACCCAAGTTGTCAGCTCCAGGCCACTGAGCATGGTGGATTTAAAAGTATGTGATTTCTTACTTCCACTTCAATTTTCACTAGCTATAAGCCTTCAAACTTTTAAAATATTCCTAGCTATGTGGTTCCGAGTTTTGGAGCTCTGTCCTGAATCTGCTTTGCCTGGTGTTCTGTGGTATTGCATAAGGCGAACTTCAGTGCACCTCCACCATAACTGCCATCAAGCCCCGCCTCTCAATTTCTGTTGTTTTAACCATCTAGTTTGTAGCAATTTGCAACATCTGCCCTGGGAGACTAGAGGAATATAAATATAGGAATTATATATCTTATTCTTCAGTTAGGGGAGGGAATGAGTTATCTGACTTGATTAGAGAGGGCTGTTCCAGAGAAAATGGAATGAAGAAGGAAGCTTTCTATTTACTAAAAACAGCGATTATTCTGTTCTATACTCCAAAGGTGGACACTTAGTTCTTAAATAATACTTTTAAGGATTTCATATTTTATTTGTATTTCTGAAAACAATAGTAACTGGTTCTGTAATGCAATGTGCTTTATGAGATTCAACTAACTAGTTAAATTTAAATAAGTCAAAGATCAGTGAAAAAGCATAAAACGTGTGGAATATGCAAATGATTAATAATTAGTTGTTGAAACATAATGTTGGTTTGTCATACTATGATGGCTTGCTGTTGCTATGGTGCTGGAAGCTAAGTCTCCAGTATTTCCAATATCAGCAGGACATCCATGGCAGATAGACTTAAGCAGAACTTCCAGACTAAAACAGACTGAAGAAAAAGCCTGTGATCTACTTCTGATATGTATTACAAGAGAACATTGTTTTCTGGAGGGATCAATCACTAGAAGATAACATCATATTTGACAAAGTAGAGGGAGATCTTCAATGATATGGATTGGCATTATAGCCACAAAGAAAGATTTGAACATGTTGGCAATTGTGAGGATGATGCAGGACCAGGCAGTGTATCATTCTGTTGTACATAAGGTCTGTATAAATGGCAGTGAAAAAGAAAGAGGATGACTGTACATAAAACAATACACAATTTGAATGCCATTTGTTTCACATACCACCCACTATGAGCCTGTAGGGCAACTTATACTTGTACCAGATACTAGACATTCAAATTCAAATAAGATACATGTTTTCTTTGAAGGAGATTTTTGGCTTATGCATGGGACAAGTAAGCAAGTATTTCGTAAGTATTATAAAAAGAGACATGCAGACGGTGCTATGAGAGCACACAGAGGGATATAAAATCAATCAGGAGATCAGAGAAGTTTCCTAGCAGAGCTCTCAGTTTTTAGGGACCCGAGTGTTCAAAGAATTAGGAACAGGCATGTAAACCAAAAGGACTTCCCTGGGTTTTAATACTTACTGACACACTTGAGAGCTTCCTAAACTCTAACAGTGATTATTATTTTGATGGTTTTAAAATAAAAGACCTCCACTCTTCATGAGAATCCATGCATGTTCCCATGAATAAATAACTGTCACACCAATAGAAAGACTTTTTTCACTAATCTAATGGAGATACAAGCCGAAAGTTATCAACTGCTATCAATCACCTTTTCTGTTTCATTTCCTTCATAGCATATATCACTTTTTCTATATCTTTTACTTATTTACTAACTAGAATAGACTCCTGATGTGGCACTGTAGGATTAACATTAGACTGTTAAACACAAGGTCAGCTGTTTAAATCCCACTCTTTGAAAAGCCTATATATGTTTATTTTGAGTTGAAACCAAATCGATGGCACTTAACAAAAACAATATGCTAAATAGAATGTAAGCCCATGTAAGCAAGGAACACGCATATTTTGTTCATGTCTGTATTTCTAATACCTGAAGCAATTGCTGTAATATGGGTGATGCTCAATGTTGTCAAATGAATGAATGGCTACCTTCTGTACAAACAAGAACAAAGCTTAAGAAACGAAAGAAAGCTACCTGGTCAACCGATAAGGAAAAGATCCATGTCTGTTTTCATTTCAAAGAAAGATAATCCAACATAATGTGAACACACAACTAAAAATTTCCAAAAGGTAATTTAAAAATTATTGCAGCAGTGCACTGAGAGGGAACTGCAAGAAATTAAAATTATAGTCCAAATAAGATGTAGAATGAGAGATATTATTGCTGATATCAGATGCAACTTGACTAAAGGCAAGGAGTGCCAGGAAGATGTTTACCTGTGTTTCTTTGACTGTGCAAACACATTTAGCTATGTGGGTGATAACAAATTATGGATAACATTGCAAAGAATGGAAATTCTAGAACACTTAGTTGTACTCATGTGGAACCTATAGATCAATAAGAATCAGTAGTACAGGAAAAACAAGGGGATAGTGTGTGGTTTAAAATCTGAAAAGGTGTGCCTGAGGGTTGTATCATTTCACTACATTTATTCAATCTGTATGCTTAGCAAATCATCTGAGTCATTGGACTATCTTAAGAAGAACACAGCATCAGGATTGGAGAAAGAATAATTAATAACTTGTGATAAACTGTTGGCACAGACTTGTTTTCTGAAAGTAAAGAGGACTTGAAACACTTACTGATGAAGATCAAAGACTACAGACTTCAACTTGAATTACACCTCAACACATAGCAAACAGAAGTTCTTACAACTGAACTAATAAGTAATAGCATTATAAATAGAAAAAAAAGGTTGAAATTATAAAGGATTTCATTTACTTGGATTCACAATCAACACCCACAGAAGCAGCATTCCAGAATTAAAATGATGTATTGCACTGGACAAATCTGCTGTAAAATATCTCTTTAAAGTGTTAAAAATCAAAGATGTCATTTTGAAGACCAAGCAGTGCTTGACCTAAGTAAGCCATGGTATTTTCAATCACCTCATAGTCATGCAAAAGTGGGCAATGAATTAGGAAGCCCCAAGAAAAAATATGTCTTTGAATAAGAGTCAGGAGCGGAGGGTGTTCTTTTCGACACTGAGATCCCTGCACACTGAACTTCCTTGACCCAAGGACAGAAAAACCGTGACACCAGAGGAGTGGCAGATGAATAACAACAGAAGCAAGAGTCAGAGCACAAGACAGAGCAGTGGTCTTCCTAACCCATGAAGCAAATAAAGTTAAGTGGCTTTGAACAGGAGGCTTGCTTGCAGAGTGGTGTGACTCCAGACACTTAATGGGGTAGCTAAGTTTTCTAACATGAATGTCTTAACACTGAATCTTATAATGAAATGACATGAGCCCTAATGTGAGCCCTAAAGTAGCTTTGTAGCATTGCCTGGGCAGAAAGAGATCTGCCTGTAGGTAGGCATGGCTTTGGAAAGGCTCTTCTGACTAGACCTGTGCATGGAACATTTTCTGATTCTGCACTGTAACCTTTTAACTTTCCTAATAAAACCCTAACTGTGAGTATGGTGTTTGAGTTCTGTGTGACCATTGCAATCGATTATTGAACCTACGAGTCAGGCTGCTAACCTCAAGGTCAGCAATTCAAAACTTATACCTGTCCTGTGAGAGAAAAATGAGATGTTCTGTGTGTGTAAAGATTTATAGCCTCAGAAACCCTATACAGGGTCACTATGAGTCAGAACCAACTCCATGACACATAACCACCACGAACTGCAGCTAAGTAGAGAGAGCTATGGGAGGTGTCTTTTCTTGCAGTCATAACAATAATTATGAATAGAGTGCATGACCAGGTAGTGATTTGGTCACTATGAGTTGGAACCAACTAGATGTCACAGAACAAATACATATAATAATAAATAAAGATTAGTTTGGGGAGATTCTTGAGTCACAGCCTTAAAAGAAGGTGTGACTTGAGTTACTACCCAGCATTACTCAAGTCTCACTCTTACTTAAGTCACACCTTTACTCAAACCACTTTGTTTCTGTCCACCTTTTATCTTGGAAAAGATTTATGGAAAAAGAATAAAGCAGAATGGGGAGGGGTATCGGAAAAAAGAAAGAAAAAACAGGAGAAGAATATATCCTTTAAACCTAGAGTTTCTGTGCTGAAAACCTTCTAAATTTAGAGTGAGCAAAATGGTAATCAGGAAGAAACAAAGAAGTAGAAGCTAAAGTGATAAAAAACTCTCTCACGAGCTAACACAGACTAAGTCTTCCCCCAGAGTAGTCATGCTGAATTCAGAATCCAGCCTCCTAAACTATGAGACAATATATTCTTGTTTGTTAAAACTATCCACTTGTAGTGTTTCTTTTATACTTAGACTGCATCAGTTCTGTTACATTAGGACTTCATTATAGTGCCAATAGTTAACTTGCATGGCTGCTAACCTAAAGATTGGTAGAAGTGTACATCCAGCGGTAACTCCCAAGAAAGACCTGGTGATCTACCTACAAAAAATTAGTCATTAAAAACCCATGGAGAGGTGGGGTTTATTCAATAAACCCCACCTCTTTATAGGTTTTTTTGTTTTGTTTTGTTTTAATTTAAGGTTTTTATTGTGGATTGAGTGAAAGTTTACAGGACACATCATCAGTTTCACATTCAACCATTCATATAACTTGTTTCATTACATTGAGTATAATCCCCTCCATATTCCATGAGTTAAAAGTATTTCTCTCTATCCACTTTAGCTTTTTAAAAAACACACAAACAAAAAACCCCACTCATGCATATATAATAAATTACATCTCCAAAGGGCACATTCTGCAAGTCTGTTCCTGGCCACAACTTCTTAGTCCTTCTCTTCTTAGTTGATGAATCTAGAGTCCTCAGCCGCTCCCCCACCTCTGCCTCCATCTCTGGCACTGCTCCTTCTCTGGATAAGGTCCCGCATTCTATTTGTGCATTCCTCTCTTGATGATCCTATGATCCTCTGTTTCTGGACTGTAAGATTAACCACTCTCCTTTTTTTGTTACCAAAATTCTACCTTTACAAGTGTGACAGTTGCGATTAGTCATGATAACAGTTATTCACTATTGAATCTTACGAATCTTACCCCAATCTCCTTTCACCAGACCTATCTAAACAAGATGATAGCTATTCAGTGGGGACTCTTTCTTTCCCCAAACCTCTTAAACTAAGCTCCCTCTTGAAACCTTGTAAGCCAGTCACTTCATGCCTTTATTGCCCCCTCATTTTAAGTAGCCAATGTCTAAGTTACCCATTCCTATCTACTCTGTGTACAGAGTGGATAGCATTGAAACTTGATTTGAAGACTCTTTCCCTCCCTGTTGGTATTTAGAGTAAATACCGCTCTGAGTATAGGTCAAGTTCATCATGAAGATGTATCTTCTGTCACTGTACCTGTTCCAGTCTGCTTGTCCTTTCTAGTGGGAATGTTTCATCTCATAAGGTTGTGGATGGGCCTCAGGATTCCACCTAAAGTCCTATACTCTGTAAAGGCTTTGCACAAGGCCTATTTCACTGGGCAAGTTTTAGAACCCCTTTTAGGTATTCCAATCAGTTATAGGCTGAAGGCAGGCTTACAAGTTTTCTCTAATCATGTTTCTCAACATTCCTTTCTATCCCACTCAAATGTCTATTTTACAATAGTAAACAAGGGAAACTAGTATTCATAAGGCAGTCAAGGATTTTAGTATTATTTACCCTCTTCAGCTATACCGAGATCTCTGTATCCCAGAGCCCTGTTGTTCCAAGGTTGAGTATGCATCACTATTTACCTCTGTCCCACTGAGCCATGCAAACCTGTCTCATTGTTGCCCTATCTATCTTGTTTTTCTGCCTCCTGCCCCCTTCTTGTATTGCCCTCCCCAACACC
>NW_006408611.1:209075-210991 GCF_000296735.1 Chrysochloris asiatica | reverse complement strand
CATTTCTGATATTCTATTATTAATCATTTGGACCTCTTTTTGTAGGTTTTGAATTGTTTCCAATGCTCTATCTATCTTATTTGATTGTTCCTGTAGCACTTTCCTGACTTCTTCCTTATTTTTCTCAACTCCATTGTATAGTGTTTTGATACACCTTTTAATCATTTTTTCTGAAATCCTTCTCTGGTATATCCAAAGCCTGCCTATCTTCCAGTATGAAGTGTAGGTCTCCTTCCAGCTCATTTGCCTCAGTCACTTTATCTCGATTCTGGACATGTGCAGATATGGCCATCTGCTTCTGTTTTGGGGCATCTTCAGAGGTTATCTGTGGACTTAATACTTAGATGGGTATGTATTTTGGTATTTTTTATGATTTCTGAATGCCTCCAGGTAGAGGTGATCAGGGAATGGGCTTCCCTTTTCACTCTTCTTTCTGAGAACTTTCAAGATGTCACTGTTGGTCATTTTTATGTAACTTAGGATTTAATTTTTGGCTATTCCCTCTTTTGTCTGCTTCTGAAGCTCCACATTCCCCTTTCAGGCCTTTTTTCTAATTGGAAACGGTTCAGGGCCAGCTGTGGCCGTTTGGTTTTAATTGGAAACTGTCTCTTTAAATTTCGAGGAGATCTGTGTGCATGCATAGTAGAACCCTCCGAGGGTGGGGCTGGGGTGCCCAGTAGCTCAGGCACCTCTATAGTCACCAGAATGGAGGTGCACAGATAACAAGGGACCAATGAACTGATACCAAAAGAAAAGAATGTCCACACCTTTATCTCAGTGGTTCTGACAGGCATGAGTGGCTGCTCTGATCCTTCCCCCACGTGGTCTCACCCAAGATGGCGGCTACTGGAGCTGCTGAGTGTCCCGGAATATAAAGCAGTAGATTTCTTGCTTCTGCCACAAATTCCCCCAGCTATGAGCCTTCCAACCTTCTAAATATTCCTTTATATGTGGTTCAGAGTTCTGGGACCAGCCCCTGAGCCTGCTTGGTCTGGTATTCTGTGTTGTTGTTGGCGGAGCTCCTTTACTGCACTTCTACCCAATCCGCCATCTTGTTTGTTCTTCCTCTCCATGGGTTTTTAATGACTATTTTTTTTAGTCATTTAGACCTCTAACAGCAATAACATGGAATACCAAACAAAGCAGGTTCAGCGGATCTCCTCAGAACTCTGAACTACATATAAAGAAATATTTAGAAAGTTCAAAGGCTTACAGCCAGTGGAATTTGTATCACAAGCAAGAAAGGTGGCATTTTCTGATCTGTGGCTCCCAGCCATTCCCAGAGCAGCCATCTTGGGTGTGATGGAGTAGGTGAAGAATCAGAAGAGCACTCCCCCCACAGAGTCCTCTACCCAGCAAAGCTGTCAATCAAATATTATGGTATAATAAAAACATTCCAGGATGAAAAAAAGATAAGGGATTTTGCCAAAGCTAACCCTGCTATGAAAAACATCCTAAAAGAAGTTCTGTGGGCCAGGAACCAACAAGATCAGACAACAACCAGAAAGTGACACACATGGCAGCATCACCCTGAACTCAATTGACAAATGGAAGAGTCAAGAACAGAATAAAATTATAAGAACAGAGGATCTGTGAGGTCAGTCTATGATAAAAACAATTGCAATGTGAAAGAAGGTAAACATAAAGGAACAGATATCCAGGTGGTGGGAAGATCAGGTAGATTACAGGATAAAATAGTCATAAATGGAGGCAACAGTCAATGGACTATAATGTAACCACAACAGTGGGGTTTGGGTGGGAGGTTTAGTTCGGAGCAATAAAAGAAGGGGGAAGAGGAGGACGAACAAGAGAGATAAGGAAACACTGAGACAGGTTTGCATGGCCTAAGTGGGACAGAGGTAAATAGTGATGCATGCTCAACCTTGGAACAACAGGGCTCTGTGATACAGGGATCT
>NW_006408611.1:201688-204390 GCF_000296735.1 Chrysochloris asiatica | reverse complement strand
AGGATTGGGCAGTGTTTCCTTCTTCTGTGCATAAGGTCGCTATAAGTCTGTACCGATTGGATGGTACCTAGCAACAACAACAACAACAAATACAGGGCACACACAGACTACCAAACATTGTGAAAATTGCACAAATGAAAAAGAGAAAATAATTGATTGGGACATATTAAAAACTTGAAACTTATGTGCATCAAAAGATTTCACCAAAAGAGTAAAAAGGAAGCCTACAGAATGGGAAAAAATATTTTGCAATGGCATATTAGACAAGAGAGTAATTTCTAAAATCTGTAGGAACTACAACACCTCTAAAAGAGAAAGAAAGACAAATTTAAAAAATAATAATCCAATTGAAAATGGGCAAAGAAAGTGAACAAATACTTCATCAAGGAAGATATTCAGGCTGCTAACAAACATATGAAGAAATGTACATGATCACTAGCTATTTGAGAGATTCAAATAAAAATAACATACCAGCAATAACAGCACAGTTCCAAAATTGCAGAGGACAATAAATGCTGCTGAGGAGAGACTGGAACCCTCCTATTTGCTGGTCGGAATGTAAAATGGTCAAACCACTTTGGAAAACAGTTTGGTGCTTCCTTACTAAGTTGGAAATAGCAATACCTAGCTATCCAGCAATTCCTCTACTAGGTATATATCCACAAGAAATATAAGCCATAACACGAGTAGATACATGCACACCAATGTTCATAGCAGCACTATTCACAATAGCAAAAAAGATGGAGACAGTCTAAGTGTCCATCAACGGAAGAATGGATAAACAAATTTTGGTATATACACACAATGGAAGTTATGCTACCTTGAAGAATAACAAGGAAGCTGTAAGCCAACACATAACATGGATAAACCTTGAGGACATTCAGCAGAGTGAAATTAGTCAATCACTAAAGAACAAATATTGCATAAGACCATTATTGTAAAACTTGGAAAGGATACCCATACTAAAAGGAAAAAGAAAAGTATTTGTTGGTTATGGGGGTGGGGGGAGGGATGATAGAGCACAGGGTAGGGGATAGAGATATAGCTTGGGTTATGGGGAGGATAATACACAAAAAGGGAAGGGGGATGGAAAAACTATATCAGGGAACACTGAGGCAGGTTTGCATGGGCTAAATGGGACAGAGGTAAATAGTGATATATGCTCAATTTTGGAACAACAGGGCTCTGTGATACAGCAATGAAGGCATAGTCTGAATGGGTAAAAGATGGGAAATAATGTTAAGATTCTTGACTATCTTATGAATATTGATTTCCTTTGCTTACTATTATAAAATAGACACTTGAATGGGATAGAAAGGAATATTGGGAAAGATGATTACAGAAAGCTTATAAACCTGTCTTTAGCCTATAACTGATTGGAATACCTAAAAGGAGTTCTAGAATTTGCTCAGTGTAATAGGCTACTTGCAGATACTTTCTAATGTATAGGACCCTAGGTTGAATTCTGGCTGCCATCCAGAACCTTCTGAGGTGGGACAGTCCCACTTGAAAGGACAAGCAGACCAGCCTGGAGTAGCTAGAGGAACAGAAGATACTTCTTGAAGGAAAGACCAGCAGGAAAAATCCAAAACAAAAATGGCAGTCTGATTGGCTACTACAAGAATAAGTGGTTGTTCACTGAGGAGCCATCAAAGCAAGCAATCAAGTCCCTTCAGGAAAAACCCCCTGCAAGATTGAAACTCAAAGGGATCACACGAGCAAGAATATAAGCTTGTTGGCAACCAAGTTGGTCTACTGGTGAGCGGAAA
The DNA here is from genome assembly GCF_000296735.1 of Chrysochloris asiatica. Taxonomy (NCBI): domain Eukaryota; kingdom Metazoa; phylum Chordata; class Mammalia; order Afrosoricida; family Chrysochloridae; genus Chrysochloris; species Chrysochloris asiatica. The sequence goes on along the minus strand of NW_006408611.1, from coordinate 202,621 downwards.
TGGGGGAAAGGCAGTAATGAAGATATGAGCTGAGTTTGACTACATTCCATAGACTCCTGTTGACCTTGAGATGAGAGACAAAAGAGGAAGTTCTGCTTAATCAGAAGTGTGGTGAGACCTTGTGACTCCTGAGCCCATGGACAAGGACATAGCCACAGAGGGTTAGAGCTGAGTGTGAAGCATCCAGCTGATATGAAGTGAGGAGAGATGTACAAGAATTCCCAAACTTGTATATAGTTCCCATTCTACCTAGCTTCAATGGCTTGATGATTAGAATTAGAATTCGACTAGTGGAAGATTAAAAACAAAAAAACAAACAAAAACATGTTTATTTTGATAAAGGAAATAAATGTAAATTGCTAAAATTTAGTAAATTTGACCTATACCTATTGATGTAGTAGCTTAACATGCCAAGTGAGAGGGAAAGAATCTTCACATCAAGTGTCAATCTTGTCATCTTTGTATACAGGGTAGATAGGGTTTGGCAATTTAGACATTTTCTACTTAAAATGCACAAAGTGACTGGCTTAGAAGTTTTCAAGAGAGACGTTAGTTTCAGAGTGTACAGGGGAAGGTAGAGTCCCCTCTGAATAGTTTTCATGTTGTCGAGACTGGTCTGGTGAAATGAGATGGGCATAAGATTCCTATGATTCCATAGTGAGTAATTGTTTTCATGACTAATTGCGACCTCCACAACTGTAAAGATAGATGTTTTGTAACAAAAAGTGGAGAGTAGTTAATCTTACAGTCCGTGAACAGAGGATCCTAGGAACATCAAGGGAGAAGAGCACAAGTGGAATGTGGGACCCTATGCAGAGAAGTAGGGACTCCAAAGATGGAAGCAGAGATGAGGACATGTAGAGGGAGCAGCTGAGGACTCTGGACTCATGGAAAGGGAAAGGCTTGGGCTGGTGGCCAGTAGGCAGGCTTACT
>NW_006408611.1:199329-201037 GCF_000296735.1 Chrysochloris asiatica | reverse complement strand
TGAGGCTATTGAAAACACAATGGCCTGGGTCAGGCGCACCCTAGTCCTCAAGCTGACATCTCTGCTCTTCAAAATATTAGTGGAGTATCTATTAATATAACAGAGATTTTGAGTAAAGCCAGACATTAATCCAAGTTTTAAAGACACAACAGAAAGTCAATCTTCATCTTTTTAGAAGACCTGCTATGGTTAAAATGCCTTTCCATTTGAAGAGCTGCTTTATAGCACAGAATAAATTTGAACCCCTGTGAAATAATGTTCAATTTTGAATTGTCATCATCCTACATGTTGTTTTACTGGTAATCAAAGTGATAACAATTATAATGATGATTAAAATGTGTGAAGATTCACAGTAGGGCAGGCCCTGAGTACATGCAACATCCCTATAATCATCATCACCATCCCATCAGAAGGCACTATGATTATCTCTATTTTGCTGTAAGAAGAACGATGCTTCGAGATATCTGTTTCAAGAGCCAGAGCTACCAAGTGTCAGTACCTGTAACTGTCTAAACACAAACCTCAATATCCTAGTCTCTGCATATATGAACTTAACCTACTAACAATTTTAAAATGAGTAATCTACTCTATTTAATCTTTACCTAGTTGCTTTCTTATTCATATTATTTTCTTTATTGAGAGAAGCTTGTCTGTTTCTCTACTTACCACAGACTTAAATGTACAAAGAATCAATACTAAATTCATTTACTATGGAACTGGAATTTACTTTCATGTTTGAGGTTCCTTTGGGGACCTCTGAAGACAGTGAAAATAAAGAAGCATGTTAAAAATGGTGAAACATTTAAGGCCTTGACTGTGTCTCAGACCAATTAAAGACCAGAATCCCTTCTCACAAGGGATGACATCTTGTAACCAGCACTTGCTACTATATTCCAAATTTAATGAGTATGTTAATTTGAAGTAGTGTAAATGTCTTCTTCCAGCTGTTAATGCACATTCTTAGATAAGATGAAAACATTTTGGTAATTCACTTAATAATTTGTTTCATTTGCCCTCCTCCTCCAGTGATAGTTCCACACAAATAATGACGTAAAGTGATAATGAGATCAATATTCCCCATCTAATCAGGTGTTGAGCTCAAATCTCTTTGCAAAAGTAGTTATCTGTATGTAGTGGAAAGCTCAAGGGCACATGCTCTAGATAAAGGATGACCCTGCCACTTATCATCTGTAAATCCTAGGGCAAGTTGCTCATTTTACTGATCCTGAGTTTCCTCTTCTATTTTAAAAATATAAATAAACACATTTAGTTCTAAAGGCTCATATTTTTTCATTACAGGTCATGTAAGTACAACATTGGACTTGAAATAATCACTCATTAAATAGTAATATTCTTTGATACATAAATTAGAATAACCTCAACATTAATTAATAGGATAAAATTTCACTTAACCCTAGAGTTAGCCCACCTGCACTACATTGGAGAGTGATAGGAAAAGATGAGGACAAAATGATTTAGGTCTTCTTTTGGCAGACCCTAATCCCTCCCCAATTCAGCACAGAGGCTCCATGCAGGAGAATCCTGCATGATCCTATTTTCTGTGGTCTAGACACAAATCTTACTGGAAAAGAAAATCAGAGAAAAAAGCAAAAGAAAGCTTCTCTGCTTGGGCAAAGTTGCTTTTGCATTTGTCCCTAAAACATATGTGTTGTAATTCCTAACTGCTTTGTCTATGGCTAAGGAGCCC
>NW_006408611.1:183048-198766 GCF_000296735.1 Chrysochloris asiatica | reverse complement strand
AGTATGAGAGAAGAACTTTGGCCATTTGGCCTCTAAGGAGCACTCTGGCTGCACTTCTTTCAAAACGAACCTATTGGTTCTTTGGGCAGGCCATGGCACTTTCAATATTCTCCTTCAACACCATAGCTCAAAGGCATCAATTCTTCAATGGTCTTCCTTATCCACTGCCCAGCTTTCGCATGCATATGAGGTTATTGAAAACACCATGGCTTGGGTCAGGTGCAACTTAATCCTTAAGCTGACATCTTTGTTATTCAACACCTTAAAAGGGTCTTGTGCAGCCGATTTGCCTAATGTAATATGTTGTTTGATCTCTTGACTGCTACTTCTGTGAGTGTTGATAGTTGATCCAAGAAGAATGAAGTCCTTGACAACTTCAATCTTTGTTGATAAGAATGTTGTTTATTGGTCCAGTGGTGAGGATTTTTGTTTTCTTTACATTGAGATGTAATCCATACTGAAGGCTGGGCACTTGGATCTTCATTAGTAAATGTTTTAAGTCATCTTCACTTTCAGCAAGCAAGGTTGTATCATCTGCATATCACAGGTTGGTAATGAGTCTTCCTCCAATCCTGATGCCACAGTTTTCTTCATAGAACCCAACTTCTCGGATGATTTGTTCAGCATACAGGTTGAATAAATATGGTGAAAGAATACAACTGTGTCACACACCTTTCTTAATTTTAAAACATTCAGTGTTCTCATGTTCTGTTTGAACAACTGCCTCTTGGTCCAGGTAGAGATTCCTCATGAGCACAATTAAGTGTTCCGGAATACTCATACTTTGCAATGTTGTCCATAGCTTGTCACGATCCACACAATTGAAAGCTTTTGCGTAGTCAATAAAGCTACAGAAATCCTATCCAGGCTTGCAATGATTCAGAGTTGACTTTATAGTAGTAGAGAGGATGTGTGTGGCTAAGGAGTTCTGGTGACACAGTGGGTTAAGTGTTGGACCGCTAATTGGAAGGTCAGAAGTTCAAACTGACCAGCCATTCTTTAATGGGAGAAAGATGATGCTGTCTGCCCCCATAAAGATATGAAGTTTCAGAAATCCCAAGGAGTAGTTCTACTCTATATTACAAGGTTGGTATGTATAGAAATTGACTCCCAACACTGTTTGATTTTTAAAGTGCTTTGTGGTTATAATACCCTTTGGGAATTGATTGTCTTTCTCATGTTGATGAATCAGGATTGTTATTGTCAGGTGTCCTTGAGGCAATACCAACTCATAGTGAACTTGAACACAACAGAAGAAAACACTGCCAGGTCCTGTGCCAGCGTCACAGTGTTTGTTACATGTGAGCCCATTGCTGCTGCCACTCAATCTCATTGAGGGTCTTCCTCTTTTTTGCTGACCTTCTACTTTACATCTTGCTTCAAAATCTATTAAGATATATTGTCATTGTTAAGTACTGTCTAGTAATTTCTGACTCATAGCTACCCTGTGTAGGGTTTCCAAGGAGTGGCTAATGAGCTTGAACCACCAAACTTGTGTTTCAAACTGACTTTACAGTCCAGTGCTTTAATGCATACCACCATGCCAGGGCTCCTTTTAAGATATGTTGTTGTTGTTGTTGTTAAGTGCCTTCGAGTCGGTTCCGACCCATAGCGACCCTGTACAGGGTTTCCGAGGGTGTAAATCCTTACGGGAGTAGAAAGCCTCATCTTTCTCCCGCGGAGCAGCTGGTAGTTTCGAACCGCTGACCTTGTGGTTCACAGCCCGATTCGTAACCATAAAGGAGATTAAATAAGCAAGCCAGGAAGCAGAGAGAGGGGAAGTGAAATGCCAAGCCACGTGACGATTGTTCAGTATCAGAAATTGAGAAAATACAAGGACCATCCCCCAGAGCCAACAAAGAGAGAGAGAGAAACTTCCCCAGATCTGGTGCCCTGAATTAGGGTTGTTTATTAAAGTCATCTACCGGTAATATTTCTATTGTAGCAGCATTAGATAACTAAGTAAGACAGTACTCCATTAATCAATTCATTCATTCGTTGCTGGCATAAAGGAGCTGGGAAAGGCACATGTACTCAATGTTGATGAAGTATAAATGACCAAATTCAAGAACTGTGAATCACTGACAGCAGCTAATTACTGTTAAGTGAATAATAGGCTTGCTACCACATTAATTATTAGGGTTGAAGAGGCAGACTACTTCTTAATGATTAACCACTGGAAACCATGAGCACAGGTAGTAGAATATTGTCAGATACAGTGCTGGAAGATGCAAACACTATGGCACAATGGCAGTAGCAATGGGCTCACAGTTGACAACAATTGTGAGGATGGCTTGGGACTGGACAGTGCTTCGTTCTATTGTACATAGAGTCACTGTGAGCCCTAACCAAATGATGGCACAGAACAACAACAGCCTTTTAAATTAATTGGGTTGTGGACCACTTCTGAAATTTAGGCATTGAAAACTGTATGAGTAGCAGCAGAACATTGTCTGATATAGTGACAGAAGATTGGGAGGTTGGAAGGCACTCCAAATACAAATGGGGAAGAGTTCCGTCCTCAGAATAGAGTTGCACTTAATGATGTGGAAGAAGTAAAGCCTTCAGGACCCATATTTGTTGGTGTGGCAAAACTCAAAATGAGAAGAGAGAGTTGCAAGCATTCATTAATACTTGGAACATGGAATGTATGAAGTATGAATCTAAGAAAATTGGAAGTCATCCAAAATGAAATATCCTAGGCATTAGTAAGCTGAAATTGACTGGTTTGGTCCATTTTGAGTAGGAAAATTATGTAGTTTACAATGCAAACAATGACAAATTGAAGAGGAATGGTGTAACTTTATTGCCTATGTAAGGGCATTCTAATGTGTGTATCATTGCAAACAAAGGAGAGCATTGAGAAGAATGGGAATTTCAGAACATTTCATTGTGCTCATGAGTAACCTGTACATAGATCAAGAGTCAGTAGTTAGAACATGACAAGGAGATACTGAATGGTTTAAAATCAGGAAAAGTATGTGTTGGAGTTGTATCATTTCATCATATTTATTCAGTCTGAATGTGGAGCAAATAATCAGAGAAGCTGTATTATATGAGAAGAATGTGGAATAAGCAGATGACACACCTGATATGAAGATGACCTGGAATACTTTCTTTGATGAAGATCAAAGGCTATATAGCCTTCAGTACAAATTATACCTCAATGTAAAGACAATGAAAATCCTCAGTACCTAATCAACAAATAGCATCATGATAAAATTTAAAAAAAAAAGGTTTTAGTTCTCAAATACTTAATTTTTTTTTTCTGGAATCCACCATCAACATTTATGGAAGCAGCAGTCAAGAAATTAATGGACATATTTCACTAGTTAAATCTATTGCAAAAGACCTTTAAAAGTGTTAAAGAGTAGGGGACACTTTGAAGAGTAAGGTTCACCTGACACAAATCATGATATTTTCAGTAGCCTCATATGCATATGAAAGTGGATCAGTGACTAAGGAAGGCTGCAGAAGAATAGATGCATTTGAGTTATGGTATTGGACAAGAATATTGAAAGTATCATGGACTACCAAAAGAACAAACAAATCTGTCTTGGAAGAAGTACAGCCAGAGCACTTCTTGTAAATGAGGATGGTGAGACTTAGTTGCCAGGAAGTGCCAGTTTCTGAAGAAGGATAACATGCTTGGTAAAGTGGAGGGTCAGAGAAAAAGAGGAAGACCCTTATTGAGATGGATTGACACAATGGCTGCAACAAAGGGCTCAAACACAACAATAATTGTGAGGATAGAGAGAACCAGACAGTGTTTAGTCCTGCTGTACATAGGGTTGCTATGAGTGAGAGCCAATTCAATGACACCTAACAATAACAACAACCACATTTGATCGCCCAGATTCCTAGAACATTCAGTGTTTTACTATGGCTACTACTCATTCTAAATTCATCCACTAAGTATTACTGTGGACTCCTAGTATGATCAACACTAGACTGCAAACTACAAGGTCAGTAGTTCAAACTCACCAGCTGCTCCTTGGAACCCATATATATGGTCACTATGAGACAGAACTGACTCAATAGCACTTTACAACAACAGCAAAGTATTAGTATACTGCTTTCATAGATTATAAAACTTTGATAATATTTTTTTTTCTTTTGTAGCATCAGAAGATATACTTTTCAACCATTCAAAGCTGCTTCATTTTTTAAATTAAATAAAGGATCTTCAAATGAATCTTAATGAGATTTTATTTGGGGGAAAAGAAAAAAAATATTACTATGGGCATAACTCATATAAGAAAAAGAAAGGGAAAAATAATAAAACATTTAAAATCAGCTTTTCTTAAATAATTCTAAAAATTCATACCCATTTATTTTGATTTTACTCTCCTTTCAAAAAAATTAGCCAACAGTACTATCTCCACTGAAGCATCCAGCATTATCTAGTTTGGCAGCTTCCATTGCGTTTGATGGAGATAATATATTAAGGGTTTAATAAATAGGTCTTATTTACATATGAAAATATAGGCAATGGTCTCTGGGCCCCCCAACATATTGTATTGCAAGATCTCCACCTCTGATACCAGATAGCAGCTGCAAGGAAATGTGATCTGAATCCCAAACCACAGCGATAGACTGAGAGAATAGATGACAGTGGTGGTAGCAGGGGGATGGAAGTTTTGCTTATAAATCAATATCAGGTACTGAGAAGTAACACTCCTTTCTCTTCAGGCCAAAGTCAGATTAATTTTGTTAGAAATTTACTCCTATTGACTGCTTTCTAAATAGAACAATTAACCCATTTAAATATATAGTTTACCTACTTTTTCATTTTCTGCTCAAATTTTCTTCTAGGGCACCAGTTTGCTTCCATGAAATACAGGACTTACTGAATGCATGAATGTGAACTGTGAAGACCATATAAGCAGTGGATGTGATTCATTCTCCTTTCCACACTTATGTGTTTTTCAAATCTCTATCTATTCCTGAAAGCCTTCCTTGGCTCACTCACCTGGTCCCTGCTCCTTTGTGTTCCCATAGGAATTTTACTTGGAATTAAAATGTCTGAAATTTTGTTAAGAAAACATTTAAAAGCATTTCTGACTAGAAGGTAATGTCTACCAGTTAAAATATTTCACATGCATCACGCTACATAGAACATGCAGTCAAAAATACAACTAGGACCATCAAAAGACTTGTTGTTGTTAAGTGCCATTGAGTCGGTTCTGACCTATAGCATCCCTGTATAGGGTTTCTGAGGAGCTGCTGGTGAGCTTGCACTGTTGACCTTGCAGTTCAGTTTTCCAGTCTGGCGCATTAACCCACAGTGCCACACTAGAACCCAATCTGATTAAAACACTAAATTAAAATACTTTTGTTACAAAATTTAACTCAATCATTTTTTTTTTTTAATTTTTATTGTGAACTGAGTGATAGTTTACATGGGAGAACATCAGTTTTACACCATCATTTCACTGGAATCATTACAATCTCCTCAGTGCATCGTCATTCAACAGCATTTTCTTCCTTTCCCTGTTTTTTATTGATTGATTGATTTTGGAGGAGGAATGTACATAGAAATGATCAGGAATATATAATAATATATATAATAATTTAATCAACCAAAGGGTACATTCTGCAAACCTGTCTCCTGGCCACCAGCACCCAGTCCCTCTCTTTTCATGAGTGCAGAGTCCTCAGCTGCTCCCTCTCTCCTTGTCGTCCTCTCTGCTTCCATCTCTGGTGGTTTGCTTCTCTGGATAGGGTCCCGCTCTGCTTGTGCTCTTCTCTCTTGATGGTCCCTGGGTCCTCTGCTTCTGTACAAGATAAACAACTTCCCGATTTTTGTTTAAAAAACTTCTACCTTTACAATTGTGACAGTCGCAATTAGTCATTATAACAATTTCTCACTATTGAATCATAAGAATCTTATCCCCATCTCCTTTCACCAGATCCATCTAGACAAGATTAAAACTATTCAGTGGGGACTCTACCTTCCCTGCACACTCTTAAACCAAACTCCCTCTTGAAAACTCATAAGCCAGTAATTTCATGCCTTTATTGCTCCCTCATGTTAGGTACCCAATGTCTAAGTTGCCTGTCCCTATCTACCCTGTATAGGAAGAACAAAGGTAATGTGACTTTTTCATTTTTTCAATAGTAGGCACCCTGAAGCTGTTAAATAAAAAATTTATACTTGCAGAGATAAATTACATATAAATTATATCAACTCTAAATTGCTTCCCAAAGTTTCTAGCTGCTGATAGCAGCACTATTTTATGGAAATTTAAACAAGGTGATTTGGCAACTAAGTATCAACTCACACTTGTATGACCTGACATGACTGTTTTGGTGGCTGAGAGTGCTTAGGCGGTTAGGTAAATGCTCTTGAAGAGGCAATTTGTCACTGCGTACCTATGCTGTCTGAATTAGTTGCATCACAAATGTTTGATCGTCAACGATTTTTATCCTTCATTATTGTTTGGGGGAGCATTTGTCTATTTATTCTATGTTGGTGTGGTGCTGTGGGTTAAAGTGTTGGAATGCAAAGTCAGTTTGAACCTCAAGGTCGGCGGCTTAAGCTCACCAGCCACTCCCCGGAAACCCTATAGAGGGTCGCTATGAGTTGGAACAGACTCAATGACACTTAACAACAACAATAACAACAAAATATGTATATATTGTTATTAACTGCCCTCGTGTTGGGTCCTACTCATAGTGACCCTATATAGGGTTTGGCAATTCAGGTTAATGCGCTGGACTCCAAATTTGGCTTTAACAGTAAGGTTGGTGATTCACATTCACCAGTTGCTCTTCAGAAACCCTACACGGGGTCTCCATGAATCAGAACTGTCTAAAGGCACATGACAACAATGGCACATAACAACAACAATAGGGTTTCAGAGGAGTGGCTGTGAGTTTGAACTGCCTACCTTGTGATTCCAACTGATCTTGCAATCCAGTGCTTATCCCACAGTGTCACATGCAAATGACTTCTGACCACAGCTTTCAATATAGGGTTTCCAAGGAGCAGCTGCTAAACTTGAACTGCCGACCTTGCAGTTCAAATGGCTTTCCAGTCTGATTCATTACCCACAGCGCCACACCAGGACACCTGTTATTTTGTTTAGAACCATGTAAAATCCTCTCTAGAGAGAATGGAGAGTTGAGAAGAGAATACGTAAGACACACACACAAAAAAAACTCTTTTCCAGACTGGCAGATTAATAAAATTTCAAGTATTGGCTTTCTGACTAAAGAACTTGAGATTTTTGTTCTAAAATGAGATGTGATCACTGCATAAGTCAAATTTAAGAATTATTCTACTTAGGAATATAAATGCACAAAAGATTATCTGACTCTTGACCCAGCTTCTGTCTCTTTGGCATCGTTCCTTCCACTTAGCAGTCTTTGACTTTGTTGCAGGTGAAGAGATTGTACCACAAGTACATGAATCAAGCTACTGTAAGGAACCATCTTTTAAAGTTTTTTTCCACTAAAATATTTGTAATACTTGGGATTTTCTGGAAGCCATTCAAAAGTACATGGCTACTTTCACCAGAATTTGACTGTTTTATAGGTGGTTTTTCATATTTGAGCATCTCATGTGAAGACAGATAATCCCCTGAGGTCACATGCCTAGGTGGCAGATATAAATAAGACAAAAGCTTTATGTGTAAAGGGGCTTATTCTGACTCTATGTTACTATTGCTGTTAAGTGCTGTCAAGTTGGTTCTGGACCCAGTGAGTATAGGGTTTTTGTGGAGCGGCATGTGGGCTTGAATCATCAACCATTTGGTTAGTGCTTATCTTATAGTACTTCACCAGGACTCTGCCTACTACATGTTGTTGGTAAGTGCACTCTTATCAGTTATGAGCAATAAAGACTCCGTATAGGGTTTATTATGAGTGGCTGGTGAGTTTGTGGTTTTTAAATTATCTTCAGAAAAATTTTACTTGTATGTGTTATTAATGATATTATTCAATGATTTCTACATTCCATTGGTTCACCTTTCTTTTCAATGATCACAATATGAATTTCATCTACTTAGGTGGCCACACAGCTGTCTAGTAAATTTATTTCTTATTTATTTATTTACTGTTAAGTTTCTTTTTAAGAACTATTTATTCTGAATTGGAGCTCTGGTAATGTAGGTTGGGCTGCCAACCTCAAGGTCAGCAGTTCGAAACTACCAGTGGTTCCGCTGGAGAAAGATGAGGCATTCTGCTCCCGTAAAGATTTATAGCCTTGGAAACTCTGTGCAGGGTCACATTCTTAATTGAATGAATGTTTACAGACAAATTTATCAGTTTTACATTCAACAAATCATATACGTTGTTTCTTCTCAATTACTGCAATCCCTTCCATGCAAAAACAATTATCCCATTTTCTCCCTGTGGTTCCTATTTCCAGTCCACTCACCTTCCCATCCTTTCTCAACTGTGTACTTAGGTAAAGCCTTTTTAATTTCAAATGATTGACCAATCCATGGTGAGCATGCCTTACTAGTCCTGTTGTCCCCACTATATACTTATCTACTGCTTGGGTGAAAATTGAGCCATGAGAATGAGTTTCTCTCTAGACCTGCAGTCAGAGTCTCAGGTTCCTCTAGTTTTTTCTTACTGGTAAACCTGATCTTTTTTTGTGAAGTTGGTGCTTTGTTCCACATTTACTCCCATTTTATCTGGAAGGTTCTAATGTGATCCCTTCAAGAGGTGTTGTCAGTGGTAGTCAGGTACCACCTGTTTCTTCTGGTCTCAGAATCATAGAGAATAATGCTCACATGTTCCATTAGTCCACTGGACTAATTGATTCCAAGCATCTTCAATTCTCATCACTCTTGTTTCTTCTGCACATAGAGAGAGCAATCCCTTCCATGCAAAAACAATTCCATGTCCACTAAAGAACTTTTAAGATCCCTATGCTATTCACCAAAGTAGAGTATGGAACATTGTCTTTGTGGACTATTGTAATTGACATTCTTGTCTGCATTGTTTTGCCTGTTTTATGCTCCACCACATTCATAGTTGTGCTTGTAAAATGTACATACCCATGTACAAATACCCTTTCTTAAACCCCACATATTTGTGAATATACTCCCACTTTTCCTCCCATACCCATTCAGCTTATGTATCTGTCTATGTATCTACCCACAGAACACAGTTGTTGCAAGATTTTTGGTATAACACTATTCACTTCTTTCTCCTTTAAACTTTGCATACCGCCCTGTGTCTTCACCTATCTTCATAATTCTTTTGCCAGCCTCCCTCTTCTTATATATTGACCTCTGAGGCATGGAAGTTAACATGTTGCTACCTAGCCGGAATCCTGGTCTGGCACTATAGGTTAATGTGTTCTACTGTCAGTTCGAACCACAAAGTCGGCAGGTCAAACTTACCAGTCACTCCTCAGAAACCCTACACAAGGTTGCTGTGGGTTGTAATCAACTTGATGGTACTAACAACAACAATAACAACGACCCTCTAGTCAGTGAAGTATTTTCCCTTCCCTCCCACATCTGGTTACCATCAAAAATGTTTCTTTTAGAATGCATTTTTTCAATATTTGTCACAAACAATATTTGTCTGTTTATGATCAATTAATTTCACTGGATTGCAAAGTTAGTTTGAACCACAAGGTCAGCAGTTCAAACTCACCAGTCACACCTTGGAATAACAGGGTCACTACTGATCGGAACCACCAAGACAGCACTTAACAAAAACAGCAACTATTGCACTTAGCATAATGTGGTTCAGGTTCATCCATGTTATGAGGTGCTTCCCAGATTCATTGTTATGTTTCAAAGTTGTATTGCATTCCATTGTGTGTATGTACTAAAGTTTTTATCCATTTCGCCACTGATGACCATTTAAGATGTGTCCATCTTTTTGCTCTTTTGAATAGTGCTGCAATGAACATGGGTGTGCATGTATCTACTCATGTTCTGACAATTATTTCTTGTGGCTATATAACAAGTAGAGGAATTGCTGGATCATAAGGCATTTCTAGTTCCAACATTCTGAAGAAGCACCATTTTTCATACTAGTTACAGTGCCACTAGCAATGTTGGAGGGTACTAGTCTCTCCACAGCTTCACCAGCATTTGTTGTTTACTTTTTAAAAAATTTTTTTGAACTTTGCTATTAATGTTGGGATGAGATGATATCTCTTTGTTGTATTTATTTACTTCTTTCTAATGGCTAATGAATACAAACATTTCTTTATGTTTGTTGGCTGTCTGAATGTCTTTCTTGGTGAAGTGTCTGTTCATGTCCATTTTTAAATTTGGTTGTTTGTCTTTTTCCTTTAGAGGTGTTCTAGTTTTCTATAAATTTTAGAGATTTGTTCCTTGTCTGGTATGTCGTTGCAAAAATTTTTACAAGTCTTTGGACTTTCTTTTTACTATTTTGGCAAAACTTTTGATGCATAAATTGTCTAATTTTAAGGGTGTGCCAGTTATCTATTTTGTCTTGTGCTGTTTTTGTGTTTTTAGTTATATTTGACAGTATATTTATGGCATGAATTAGAACCTCTAAGTTTGTCCCTATTTTTTAATTGACAATCTTTATAGTTCTAAGCTTTACATTCAAGTCTTTAGTTCATATTGTAATTATTTTTGTATATGTTTTGAGAGTTGGGTCTTATTTCATTGTTTTGTAAATGTTTTCCATTTTGGCCAGTACCATTTATTGAAGTGACTATCTCTTCCTCTTTTAATATGTTTTGGTCATTTGTCAAAGATCAGTTGACTTTATGTGGATGGATTGACTTCTGGGTTCTCAAGTCTGTTCCATTGATCTGTACATCTTTCATTGAACATCAGGGTGTTTTTGACCACTGTCACTGTGTAGTAGAATTTGAGATCTGGGTGTGATATTCCTCCAACTTTTTCCTTCTTTTTAAGCAGTGTTTGCCTTATCCAAGGTGTTTTCCTTTCCAGATACAATTAGTGATCAGGTTTTTAATCCCTTTAAAGAATAACATTGAGATCTAGATTGGATTTGCATTATTTCTATAGAGTACTTATAGTAGTGTTGACATTTTCACCATGATGCTTTCCTTTTCTTGAGCATAGCATATTCTTCAATTTATTTAAATCACTTGTTTTCTTGCGGTAGTATTTTGTGGCATTCTTTGTATAAGTATTTTGTTTCTCTGGTTAGATTTATTCCTAAGTATTTTATCCTTTAGGAAAATGTTAATGGTATTGTTTTCCTGATTTCCTTTTAAGAGCTATCTTTATTGGTGTAGAGGAATCCTACTGATTTTTTTATATTAATCTTGTACCCTGCCACGTTGCTGAATATTTCAATGAGTTCCACTAATTTTCTTTCTGATTCTTTGAGATTTTGTAAGTATAGGATCATATAATCTGAAAACAGAGAAAGAGATAATTCTTCTTTGCCAATTTGAATGCCTTTAACTTCCATTTGTTTCCATATGACTCTGGCTAAGACTTTCAAAACAATATTGAATAAGAGTGGTGATAAAGGGCATTCTTTTCTGGTTTGTTTGCAAAGGGAATTCTTTAAGTTTCTGTCCATTGAAAGTAATGTTAACTGTTTTATTTGTATATATTCTTCAGATTACGTGGATTCTCCCTTCTATTCCTATTTTGTTGGTTTTTTAGAATTAGGAATTAATATTGGATTTTGTCAAATGTCTTTTCTGCATCAGTCAATATGAACATGTGGATCTTCTTTGTTAAATTTATGTGGTGGGTTACATCTATTATTTAACCATTCTTGCATTCCTGGTATGAATTCCTGGTATGAATTCCATTTTGTCATAATGTATTACTTCTTTCACACATTATGGAATTCTATTGGGTTGGATTTTGTTGAGAATATTTGCATCCATGGTCATGAGGTTCATTGGTCTATAATGTGGATATCCCAAAAAATTGAGGCTTTGCAACAAGCTTGTGGGAATATTACTCCACATAATACAACAGTTTTTAGATGGATCAAGAATTTTACATAAGACCTCAAAGATAAACAAAGAAAGGAAATACTGTCAAGCTTCACGAATTAAGAAATCAGGCTATATTCCAGAAACTGGTCAGAGAAATCTATGCAATAACCATTAATGCAATACCTACTGAAGATGGGTTTTTGGATGGTTCAGCTTATTCATTATTTTTTTTAAAGATTTTTTTGTGAATTATGTGATACTTTACAATGGAAAACATTATTAGCTTTATATTCATCCTATCATATTTCGTTTCATTGCAACGATTACAATCTCCTCCATGCATCATCAAACAACCAAAGTGTACACCCTACAAGCCTGCCCCCAGGCCTTCAGCACACAACCCTCTCCTTCCCTGAGTCTAGAGTCCCCAGTCGCTCTATCACTCCATGTGATTGTCTCTGCCTCCATCTCTGGCATCACTGCTTCTCTGGATAGAGTCCCACACTCCACTCTGCTCTCTTGATTGTCCCAGGGATCTCCGCTCCTGGACTGCAAAATCAACCACTCTCCTCCTTTTGTTACAAAACATCAACATTTACATTTCCAACCCTCATAGTCAGTCCTGATAGCAATTATTCACTATTGTACCACAAGAGTATCATCCCCATCTCCTTTCATCAGCCCCATTCAGAAAGATGGGAACCCATCCAGGTCAACTTTAGGGCTAGGTCCCATAATCAAATGTCATAAGAAGCAGCCAAAGGGTCAGCCTGTGGGACCAATGAGGCTCTCAGCGACATCCTCCCTGTGCCATGGAAACCTGTGGGCATAATGCTGGACCCTTTTGGGGGTGCGCTCCCACTTATCTGAAGGTGTCCGGGATTGGTAGTGAGGGTGTGCCAGGGGAGATGACGAAAGAAAAGTGTAAAATTTGTCATACCTCTTTTTAAAGATGCCACTCCAGTGTTTTTAGTACTGTATCATTGTATCAGCCTGGCTGTGGCACTGCCCTCTGATCTCAGCCCAGACTAGCCCTCAGGGAGCATCCCCATCAATTCAAGAATCACTGTATTTTCCTTTCACAGTCAGATTTCTCCACTGGTAGACATGGGAAACTGGCACCCTGTACCTTATACTAGATCCAAAACTCTGAAGCTGCTCCGGGAAAGTGCCTTCTATGGTTTTCCCGTGCCTCCACCAAGAAGCCTCTCCTACTGGTCTCTGCTTCTCCTGCCCCTAAACCAGAATTCAGCATATTCACTTTTAAGTGAATATCTTGGAATTAGCAGGCTTTTGACTAAATGGGTGTCAAATATCTGTCCTAGGCTGTGTTCTCTAGAGAAGCAAAACCAATAAAACATATATATGTATATATGAAGAGAAGTTTATTTTCAAGGAAATGACTTATATTTGTCGAGTCCCACATCCCCAATGGAAGACAGAGAGTCTTTCCGACATGTTCATTATATTGGGAGCAGTCCACAACCCCAATGAAGCATCATTTCAGTTAATTGACTATTCATCGCCATCTATCATAGAGTTAGCTATGCCTGTATTAGATTTCATATTCATATGAAAGGCACATCTTAATTGCTAAACCACTGGAAATCCTGGCCTAGTCAAGTTGGCACAGAACTCTAATTATTATAGTCCACTCTTGTCAGTGTGGCACCTATGAACTGTATACATAAGGCCTAAATAAAGAAAATTGCAAAGACATACTTGTGCCTAACATGATATAACTAAAACATGTACAACTGATCCCACTTACATCTTAATACTCCACAAATGAACAAAGGAAAAAATATTTGATGCACAAAGCAAAACATAAAATATATATTCATTTAAATACCCAAAGGGCCCATTCTGCATGTCAGTCTCCTGCCAATAGACACAAAGCTTTACTCAGTCCAGGGGCCTAGAGTCCACAACCATTCTGTCTTTCCATGCCACCAACTCTACTTTAACTGCTTTTCCAGATAGGATCCCACACTCCACTCATGCTCTTCCTTCTTGGTTGTCCTGGGATCATCTGTTTCAAAAATGAAAGATTAAATATTCCTGCATTTAGTTACACGTGTTCTAAAATTAGTTCTGACAATTACAATTAATCCTATTAAGTACTCATAATTGAAATAGTAAAATCCTATCAGCATCATCCCTAACCCCCTTTCACCAAACTTATTGAAAAAGAGGAAAACTAGTCAGTAGATGTTTTACTGCATACAGCCCCTCATTTGAAAACTAAGTACATCATGAAAGCTTGTAAGGCAGCCACTTCATGCCATTATGGTGATTATGTGCCGTGGAGTGGATTCTGACTCATAGTGACCCTGTACAGGGTTTCCAAGGCTGTCAATCTTTATGGGAGCAGAAAGCCTCATCTTTCTCCCACAGAACACCTGGTAGTTTTGAACTGTGGGCCTTGCGGTTCACAGCCCGATTTGTAACCACTATACTACCAGAGCTCCATTTTTGATAACCAATGTCTAAATATATTGAAAAGGAGCTCTGGTAGAATAGTAGTTATGAGTCAGGCTGAGAACCGCAAGGTCAGCAGTTCAAAATTACCAGGTGTTCCGCAGGAGAAAGATGAGGCTTTTTGCTCCTGTAAATATTTACAACCTGGGAAATCCTGCACAGGGTCGCTATGAGTCGGAACCAACTCCACGGCATATAACCACCACCAAATACATTGAAGAACCTTGGATTCCAGTTGGAATTTTTAGTTACTACATCCATAAGCAAAAATCCAGTTAATCAAATTGTAACAATTTACACTAGTTCACAGTATGAAATTCCTTGATCTTCATCTGGTAGGTTCTGATCCCAGCTCAGCCCTAGCCACTCAAGATACAGCAAATGGGTTCCAGCTTCAAGAACAGACTTTTACAGACACTTCTGGCACTTCAGACCCGCTGGCCCCAGCAGTGTCTTCATTGTTGCATTTCCTTTCATTCCACTCACAAGTAGACCTGATGGTCATCAAGTAGTATATGGCTATCTAGTTCCATTTAACTTTCAGTCCTAGAAAGGGATTTTCTCTGATGGACCAAATTTCCTTGCCTTAATCCTTGATGCCTTCAAAGCAAACAGCTTGCTTGAAATCCAAAAAGCCAGTCTGCTCCACTCCCCCCTCCATGAATCTCCTGTTCTCTCAGAAGTTCAAGATTGCTTAGCATGTCTTTTCAAATGCAAATGTGCCAAATCTTAAGGTTCTGGGTGGGGCTCAGAATTCCACCTTAGGCATCACCCTCTACAGAGACTTCAAGCAAAAAGCCTATTTCTTTCTGAGAAAATTCCAACTCCCTTTTTAGAAAATCCAATATAGTATAAGATAAAGGTGGGCTTACAAACTCTCTGTAGTCATAATTCCTGATATCCACCTCTATCACACAGGCATGTGTATTTTACAATAATATTGCTGTTGTTAAGTGTCATCAAGTCGGTTCTAACTCACAGAGACCATGTATAGGGTTTTCAAGAAGTAGATTGTGAGTTTGAACAACTGACCTTGTGGTTAGAACCAATCTTGTGGTCCATAGCCTCACAGAGTCACCCCAGAAGTAGGCAGAAGAAATCAATATCCAAAAGGCAGTAAAATCTTTTTTAAAACATTCAAGTTAAATCTTTGTTTTTTCTCCACGCTTGGACTAACCCCACTCATAGACATATGACCTTAGGCCTCTGGTAGGGTGGATGAAGTAAGCCCTGACACCTTATCAAACATCCTGCTTTTCTCCTGCTAGGCATGAGACAAAATATTTTTTCAGTCATTGTTGTTGTTATGTGCCGTCGAGTTGGTTCTGACTCATAACGACCCTGTGCAGGGTTTCCGAGGCT
>NW_006408611.1:181748-182708 GCF_000296735.1 Chrysochloris asiatica | reverse complement strand
ACCTGCTTAAACCAAGTGGAGGCCATGTCTGACTTCCTTTGACTCCATAAGGAAGAAGAGAATCCAATTAAAAATTACCTCAAGACCATTTTCTATAAAGTGGAGATCAGATATGCCTCCACACTGTTTCAGTGCCTTTAAATGTAGTCAGACGTTAAACCAATTTAGAAAACTCATCCTTGTGATTTTGTTTCTCTAAAATTCCACTCTCTCAGTATCATGTATCATAGGCTATGTTCTCTAAAGAAGCAAAATCAGTGAAACATATATATGTATATGCATTCCTGCTGTGGTACTTGTAGGATAAGCACTTGCCCTCAAGGTCATTTTGAACTGCAAGATTGGCAGGTCACACTCACTGGTTGCTCCTCAGAAGCCCTGTACAAGGTTGCTATAAGTCAGAACTGATTTGATAGCACTTAACAACAACAATATAAAAAGACATTTATTATCAAGGAAATGGCTTACTATTATAGAATTCTAGGTCCCTAGTGGAAAAGAGAGAGAGCCTTTCCTGTGTGTCCGTTATATTGGGAGCAGGCCACATCCCAAGGAAACATCCTTTCAATTGATTGACCATTCATCACAGAGTTAACTATGCATATATTAGCTTTCATTACCATGGGTATAAGTATGTCTTAAATACCAAACTGAAGTACTGGTGCGGCACTATGGGTCAATGTGCTTGATTGCAAAGCCATTTGAACTGCAAGGTCAGTGGTTCAAGCTCACCAGCTGCTCCTCAGAAACCCTATACAGGGTCGCTATGGATCAGAATCGACTTGATGGCACCTATTAGCAACAACAAATACCAAACTACTGGAAATCCTGTCCTAGTCAAGTTGACACAGTACCCTAACAATTACAGAACCTGAAGAACTGCATCTAAAAAACTGATTTTCATAGGACTTTTAAACAAGATCAAAGGCATTGAACACAATTTATAAAATACATAACTGG
>NW_006408611.1:171648-177352 GCF_000296735.1 Chrysochloris asiatica | reverse complement strand
AGCCAGAGTGCTCCTTGGAGGCCAGGATGGCCAAACTTTGTCTTTCATACTTTGGACATATTGTCAGGAGGGACCAGTCGCTGAAGAAGGATATCATGTTTGGTAAGTTGGAGGGTGAGAGAAAAAGAGGATGACCCCCAGCAATATGGATTGGCAAAGTGGCCGGATCAATGTGCTCAAGTGTGGTAACAATAGTGAGGTTGTCCCAGGATCAGGCAATCTTTCGGTTTGTTGTGCATAGGGTCACTATGGGTCGGTACCTACTCGATGGCACCTAACAACAGCAACAATAGTGGCATTTTCTTTCGTGATCATTTTCAAAAGCACTTGTTCTTTGTCTATCTAATGAAAAAACAAAAAAACTTGTAAAAGAATAGTGGAAATTGAAATAAGTGATATTTACTTTCAGAAACGGCATGCACCTTATTTTGCCAGATAGCTAATATGGCAAAATTGCTAATCTATGGCTGACCTGGATGTGGGTTTTGATGTAGTTTTACTTAGATTCAAGTCAACAGCTACTTTAAATCTTTGAGATCATGATTAGGACATTCTTATCACAAGTGATTGCTGTTGTTGTTGTTACGTACCATGGAGTTGGTTCTGACTCATTGTTACCCTGCACAGGGTTTTCGAGGCTGCAGATCTTTAAGGAATCAGAAAGCCTCATCTTTCTTCCACAGAACAGCTGGCAATTTCAAACTGACGACCTCGAGATTAGCAGCCCAATTCGTAACCACTATGCTACCAGATCTTCTTTATCATGAGGGATTATATGATTATAAATCCAGAACGATTCATACATTGCAGCCCTGCTGACACCTTGCTGAATTGCTAGGGAGTTCTCTTAATTCTCTAACCTTGTTTCTATATTTGTACCCCTCAAAAAAATCTGTTTCCCTGCACATAGATGGTGCAAAAGGTGTCCTAATGAACTGTGGATTAGGTTTTGGATTGCTAACAGCAGGCTCTGTGCTTCAAATCCACTAGTCACTCTGCAGGACAAAAGAAGAGGCTGTCTACTCCCATGCTGATTTATAGTTAGAAATCATATATATGAGTTATGAGTCAAATCGACTCTATAGTAGTGGGTTTAGATGGTGTAAACAGTTAATTCCTTAGGCAGCTAACAAAATGGTTGGGGGTTTGGGTCTGCCCAAAAGTACCTTGGAAGAATTCTCTGGAAGTCTACTGAAAAGTCGGCAATTATAACCCTAGATAGCACAGTTACACTCTGACACACATGAGTTTGCCATCAGTCAGAAAAAAATTAAAAGTGGTTTTGTGTTTTTGTTTTGTTTTGATTTGATTTTGTCATCAGCAAGTGCTGAGAATGCCACCTTTGAATTTATGTAAGTAGAACGAGGAGAAAGGATATTCAATGACTGCAGGCAATTGACCAGGAATATTTTCCAATGTCTAATTCCCTGACACATGGACAAATAAAAATGAGGATGATACTTTTTAAAATAATTAATAAATAGATTTTTCAACATTTTTTTATGTGATCCCTAGCCATTTTCAAAGGAATCCTGGTAGCATGGTGATTATGGATTATGTTGCTAACCACAAGGTCAGCATTTTGAATCTACCAGTCACTCTATGGGAGAAAGATGAGACTTTCTCCTCCCATAAAGATTTACAGCTTCAAATCCCCACGACATACAACCACCATCACCAGACATTGTCATATCTTCTTTTATTCTAGTTGGGATCTAATTGCATAATGGAAGTTGGTGGAAAGAAAGCCAACAGTTGTCAGATCTCTTCAAGGCATTTTATAGCCCAAATTAGAAGAGTGCAATGTATCCAGCCATGGTAGCACATGTGAATCCATGCATCCTATACTACCTCATAAAAGCCCTTCTTATATTTTAGAATAAATATTTTTAAAGTATCAAGATTTCCCTGGGGGGATGAAATTGGGAAACACACACATGCAGTCTATTCAATTACAATCCTTCTTCATTTTGATATTAAGATGGAGATCAGTAGGTTAATTGAAAAATAGAACTTGTTGATGCGAACACCAACGAAATCTGTTTCTTTGATTGCTTTATTAACTCTTGATCTTTTGCATTTGGGAAAAATATATCCTTCCCATGTCAGTTTTTGACAGATAAATGATACTCAACTTGAATTGTCTAATAAATCTATTGTAACAAAAGTTTATCAGTCTCATTTTCCTTAGAAGAGAAATGTCCTTACAATTTAAGGGGCATTTAGTAGCTGCGTTAGACCACTCACATGTTTGAACCACTCATCAGCTATTCCTTGGAAACCCTATTCAGGGTTAATATAAGTAGGAGTTTACTTGACAATTATTAACAGTAACAATACAGAGATGATAGAAAAATAAATATTTCTGTCTCCATACCAAGAGATTTCAATTCAAAAGACTGCAAGTGAGACTCAGGATCTGCATGTAAAAGGTGAAGCAAACTCTACTTGAAACACTGACTTAGAATAAAGTGTTCAATCTTTATTTAACATGATTCATTAGAACCCGACAAGCACATGTCCTGACCCTCATTTCCTCAGTCACCATCATTGTTTCTACTTCCTTTATATTGTCTCTCATTTTCTACAAAACCACAGACTTCTTTCTGCCTTTCAACTTTGTATATTCTATTTTCTCTGTCTGAAATGTCCCCTCCACAAACAATTTAAAAAAATTTTTTTTTCCACTTTAAAAAAAAAAAAAAATGCAGGGGTAGTGTGGTAGATAGGAGTAAGGAGTTAGATTTAGGTCTATGGCTAGATGTAGGCTAGGTGAATGCTAGGTCTACGGAGGGCTGTGATTTTGTACATAAGAACTGGATTGCTAACCACAATGTGAACTATTTGAGCTCACCAACCTCTTTATGGGAAGAAGACAAGGCTTTTTGCTCCTGCAAAGATTTACAGTCTCAGAAACCCTATACATGATATCTTTGAGTCAAAATTAATTAGAAGGGATTTCACAACAACTACAAAAAGACTAAGCTTGGACTTCATTTAGTTTTAGGTTATAATTAGGATTAGGGATAGCGTTAAATTAGGAGTTGAGCTAGGATTAAGAGTAAGGCTTTATCTAGTTTTAGGGTCACAGTTACATTTATTTTTATTTCTTTTTCTTGAAATCTACTTAATTTCCTCTTCATTTGCCCTGGCAAAAAAAAGCAATCATAAATATGCTGAAAAGTACTGTTTGCGTTGATCAAGAAGAATAGAATAATGTCTTCATTATTAGCTTCAGAGCTCCCTAATAATGTCTTCTTTCCCCAGGTAGATCCCTGAGTGCACATATTAAAAGGTTCATGGAAAAATTGAAGAATCTATTTGCTCATAAATAAAAATAAAGTGATAAGGAAGGAGGAAAATTTTGCAGGGTTGCTAGTTTCAAGTGATTTATTTTGTAGTTGTCCACAGATTTTGACTGAGAAAGTTTGCCCTTTTCACTGAAAAAACTGCCTTGATCCTACAACAATGTCTTCCATAGTTGTTGTTAAGTGTCGTCAAGTTGGTTCCGAATCATAGCGACCCTGTATAGAGTTTTCACGGAGCAGCTGGTGGGTTTGAATAATCAAACTCATTGTTCGCAGTCCACTGCTGATCCTACAATTCCACACCAGGAGTGTGTAAGGTACTTGACCATAATGATGTGAATGGAGCAAAGTTCCTGGGACCTTCATTTACAGAAAGGGCACAACTCAAAATGAGAAGAAACAGCTGCAAATATCAATCAGTAGATAGAATGTGTAATTATGAATCTAGGGAAACTGGAGGTCATCAAAAATTACATGGAACACATAAAGAGTGATATACTAAGCATCTAGTGAGCTTTAAGAGACTGGTATTGGCCATCCTGAATCAGATCATTATATGGTATACTATGTAGGGGACAACAAACAACATCACATTCATCGTCAGTAAGATTTATCTTGAAGTACAATGCTGTCTGTGATAGTACAAAATGCATGTGATTGCAAAGAAGATCAGTTAATACCACTATTATTCAAATTTATGGACCATCCAGTAAAGCCAGTAATAATGAAATTGAAGAATTTTATCAAGTTTTTCAGTCAGATATTTAACAAACATGCAATCAAGATAAATTGACAATTATTGGTAATTGCAATGCAAAAATTTGGGGAAAAAAGAGGAAAGATCAGTAGTTGAAAAATACAGCCTTGCTTACAGAAATGATGCTGGAGATTGCATGATAGAATTTAACAAGGCCAATGACTTATGCATTGCAAACATGTTTTTTTCAAAAACGTGAAAGTGACTATATACATTGACCTCACCAGATGAAATACACAAGAATCAAACTGACTACATCTATGGAAAGAGACTGTGGAGAAGTTCATTATCATCAGTCAAATTAAGGCCAGGGGCAGACTATGGAACAGACCATAAATTGCTAATATACAAATTGAAACTGAAGAAAATTAAAACAAGTCCATGAGAGTCAAAATATGACCTTGGACATAGCCCACTTGAATTTAGAGACCATTTCTGAAACAGATTTGGTGCATTACACACTAATGATTGAAAACAAGTGGAGTTGTGGGATGTCATGAAGAATATCAAACATGAAGGAAAAATAAAAGATCATTAAAAAATACAGAAAAAGCTCTCTTCAGTGGAAGCATGGAAAATCCAGAAAAACAAAAACAAAAACAAAAAACACTTTGCCAGGACAATCCTGGAGCTTTAAATTCGATATAAAGTAAGGGGAAATATTTTCGAGAGCCTGCCAGCAGAGAAATCTAATGGAGCAAGAAGGAATGCAACACAGAGATTTCTGAATCAACTGATATTCTGCCTCTAACCCAGAGTCTTGGCAGATGTCATAGGGCAGGGCCAGAGTCAGCAGCTAAGGAATGAACTTATGGAAACAGAGGTGTGATTTTTGTTTTTTCCTTCTTTAGTTATTTTTCCTTCAACTTTTGCACTCTGCCCTACCACACTCTTGACCCAGCCCAGGTGTCTTCATGTGGTGGGGACCACACCCCAAAAAGGGTCCGGCATTGTGTACACAGGACACAGTTTTCCCATGGTGCAAAGTCACTGAAAGTCCCAGCTGAACGTCCAGAGGCTAATTCTCTGGTGGGTTCTTATGACGTCTGACTGTGGGAGTTAGCACAGAAGTTGGCTCTCCTACTTGTGTGGGAGCTTTTATTCCTGCCTTATCTAACAAGGGACAGCAAGTCTGGCCATACAGCTGAGTTGTATTTGTACCCTGTAAAACCCCAACTACTATATACAAGATCAGTATGTAAAACCAAAATCTGTTAAAAACACACTAAAGGGAGAAAGTCTCTGTGGATACAGAGAGACCTGACTGATCATCAGAGAAAAAAAGTATGAACAATCTTTCTTCCACTCATTTCTCATTCTCTGTCTGTGCACCTCCACAGAGATGACTAGAGGGGGTGCCTGTGTGAATGGTTTCTACTGTATATGCATACTGATCTACTTAGCAAAGACTACTGGAATAATTAGCTACAGGTTTTGTTGTTGTTGTTGCTATTTCTTAATTTTTTAGGTTTTGCTTTTATTTTTGTTTCTGTTTTTTGCCCTTTTGTCCTACTTTTTTCCTTGAGCAGAGAGTTTTCTCTCCCTATATTATCTAAGAAGAGACAGTAATCATGGCCATATAGCCAAGCTATAAGCATACTCTATAATATCCCACCAACTGGGCAGGAGCCAATACCAG
>NW_006408611.1:169881-170937 GCF_000296735.1 Chrysochloris asiatica | reverse complement strand
TTGAAGGATGAAAAGATAAGATTCAAGAAGCTTACTGAACCCCAGGAAGAATAGACCGCAAAAGAAAAACACCAAGGCATATCATAATCAAGCTCTCCAAAATCAAAGACAAAGATAGAATCCTAAAAGCAACCAGGGAAAAAGAGAAATGTTACTTACAAAGGCAAACAAATCAGATTAAGCTCTGATCTCTCAGCAGAAACTATTCAGGTAAGAAGACAATGGGTAGACATATATAAAACCCTAAAAGAAAAAATACTGCCAAACAAGAATCATCTACCCAGCAAAGCTGTCAATCAAATATGATGGTGCTATCAAAACATTCCAGGATAAACAGAAGCTAAGAGACTTTGTCAAAGCCAATCCAGTGCTTCAAAAAATCCTAAAAGGAGATCTTTGGACTGAAAGCCAACATGAAGAGACAACAACCAGAGACTGACACATATGGCAACACCATCCAGAATCTAGTTGACAGATAGAAGAGTCCAGAATAGAACAAAATTACAACAACAAATTCAGCTGACCTGGGAGGTCAGTCAAAGAGCAAAATATTGACAATATTAAAGAAGTGAGAAATATAGGAACAGAGAGTCGGGTAGTGAGGAGGTCAGGCAGATTGCAGGATAAAATAGACTGTCTCAAATGGAAGAAAGAGTTAGTAAATCATAGGGTAACCTCAAAGAAAATTACTATTTCACAGAATACCAAGAACATGAAAAATCCAAGCAGAACATGAAACATGAATACTAAGAAGAAACTGACAAGAAAGAACACTAAAAACATGAATTCAGCTCATGAAGGCATGTGGAAAAAGGAACCAGCAGCACCACGAAAAAACTAACATAATTACAGCAATTAAGTCATACCTATCAATAACTACACTGAACGTCAATGAATTAAATGCATGTTTGTCAGAATTGATAAGGAAACAGGACCCGTCAATATGCTGCTTGCAAGAGACACTCATTATACACAAAGAAAAAAAAAAAAAAAAAAGATTAAAAGTTAAAGGATGGAAAAAATGTTTGTCAGAATTGATAAGGAAACAGGACCCGT
>NW_006408611.1:158322-159861 GCF_000296735.1 Chrysochloris asiatica | reverse complement strand
AACAACAACAACAACAACTCCAAACCCAAGCTATGATGTGACTATCCCCTAACCTGTGCTCTACGAACCCCTTCTTTCCACCCCTGGTAACCAACAAAGAATTATTTTTATTTTTTTTAGTGTTGGTATCTTTATTTTAAAAAAAGTTTTACAATAATGGTTTTATGCAATATTTTTTCTTTTGTGACTGACTAATTTCATTCAGCATAATGTCCTCAAGATTCATCCATGTTACATGGTGGTTTGTTGCTTAATTGTTACTCTTCAAGGTAGCATAGTATTCCACTGTGTGTATTTACCAAAGTTTGTTTATCCATTCTCCATTGATGGGCACTACTTGAGCTGTCTCCATCTTTTTATTATTGTGAATAGTGCTGCCATAAACATTTGTGTTCATATATCTCTTCATGTTCTGGCTCGTATTTCTTGTGGATGTATACCAAGTAAAGGAATTGCTGGATCATAAGTTATTTCTATTTCCAACCTTTTGAAGAGGTACCATACCATTTTTCAGAGTGGATGAACTATTTTACAGTCCCACCAGCAATGTATGAGTGTCCTAGTCTCTCCACATCCTTGTCAGCATTCATTGTTCTCTTCTTTTTTGAACTTTGCTGTTATTGCTGGTGTGAGGTATCTCGTTGTTATTTTGATTTTCATCTCGATAATGGCTAATGATCATGCACATTTCCTCATAAGTTTATTGGTTGCCCAAATGTTTTCCTTGGTAAAGTGTTTGTTCATGTCCTGTGTCCATTTTTTAATTGGATTATTTGCCTTTTTCTTATAGCATTGTTGTAGTTTCCTGTAGGTTTTAGAGGTTAGTCCCTTGTCTGATATGTCATGGAGAAAGATTTTTTTCCCATTCTGTAGACTCCTTTTTTATTCTTTGGTGAAATATTTTGATGCACATAAGTTCCTAATTTTTAGCATGTCCCAATCATCTATTTTGTCTTCTTTTGTTTGTGCAATTTTCTTAATGCTTGCCCTATGTTTTCATTGATAACATTTATAATTCTGAGATTTTCATTTAGGTCTTTAATCTGTGTTGAGTTGGTTTCTGCACATGGTGCCAGATAAAGACCTTATTTTATTCTTTTGCATATCAACTTCCAGTTCTACCAGCATCATCTGTTGAAGAGACTATATCCTCTCTATTCAATGTACTTTGGTCCTTTATTAAA
The DNA here is from genome assembly GCF_000296735.1 of Chrysochloris asiatica. Lineage (NCBI taxonomy): Eukaryota > Metazoa > Chordata > Mammalia > Afrosoricida > Chrysochloridae > Chrysochloris > Chrysochloris asiatica. Next base: position 158,677 of record NW_006408611.1, on the reverse strand, counting down.
GATTAGTTGGCTATATGTAGATGTGTTAATTTCTGGCTTCTCTATCCTGTTCCATTGATCCATGTATCTTTCATTGTACCAGAACCAGGCTGTTGTGACCACTGTGACCATGTAGTCATTTTTGAAATCAGAGAGTAAGAGACCTCCAACTTTGGTCATCTTAAGCAGTGCTTTGCTTATCCAGGATCACTTTCCTTTCCATATAAAGTTTGTAATAGTTTTTTCCATCTCTTTAAAGTATGTTGTTGGAATCTGGATTGGGATTGCATTATATGTGTAGATTGCTTTGGGTAGTATTGCCATTTTCACAATGTTAAGTCTTCCTATCCAGGAATATGGTATATCTTCCATTATT
>NW_006408611.1:155851-157437 GCF_000296735.1 Chrysochloris asiatica | reverse complement strand
GTCATAGATGATGACATGGAGCGATGGAGCAGCTGGAGACTTTAGACCCAGAAAGGGAGAGCGACCATGTGCTGAAGACCTGGGGTTACGGGGAAAGGATTGCATGGAGGGGATTGTAACCATGGCAATGAGACAATATACGATAGAATGAATGTAAAACTAATGTTTTCTCATGTAAACTATACATAATTTACAATAAAACATTTAAGAAAAAAAAAAAAAGAAGGGCTCATCACCAAGAATATCTGAAGGTTTCCAAAAGTTCATGGAAATGTGAAATTAAAAGATTTTGGAACTTAAAAAAAAAAAAAAAAAGAATTCCTACTTTGTTTCGTTAATCAGGAATGGATATTGGATTTTGTCAAATGCCTTTTCAGCCTCAATTAATATGAGTATGTGTTTCTTTTCCTTTTTTAAAAATTTGTCTGGTGGATTATATTGATTGTTTTTCTAATATTATGAATCATTTTTGCATCCCAGATGCATTATTGTTATTATTATTTTATGTATTGTTGAAGTAGGTTACCTAACATTTTATAGAAATTTTTGTCTCTATTTCATGAGGGATATTGGTTTATAATTTTTGTTTTTCAGTAATGTGCTTCACAGGTTTTGGTAGGCTTCATAAAATGTATTAGGAAGTTTTCTATTCTTTTCAATATTCTGGAATAAATTGAGTCAAATTGGTGACAGCTTTTCCCTGAATATTTGGTAAAACTCACCAGTAAAGTCATCTGGACCTGGACTTTTGTTAATTGGGAGTTCATTAATAACCTGATCAATTTCTTCTTTTGTTATAGATCTGTTCAAGTTTTCTACTTGACTATGTGTAAGTTTAGGTAGCTTGTGTTTTTCTTAAAATGTATCCATCTCCTCTATATTTTTGTATCTGTTTGGGTACAACTCTTCATAGTATTCTGTTATTATCCATTTTATTTCCATTGGTTCTGCTGTGACATTACTCATGTGGTTTCTTATGCGTATTATCTGTGTCTTCTCCATCTTTTCTTTTGTTAGACTTGCCAGTGATTTGCCTATTTTATTAATCCTTTTGAAGAACCAGGTATTGTCCTGCTGATTATTTCTATAGTTTTTCTGCTTTCTATCTCATTTATTTCTGATCTAATCTTTATTATTTATTTTCTTCTGGTGACTGTAGGTTTACTTTGCTGGTCTCTTTCTAATTGTTGGAGATGCTGTGTCAATGTCTTGATTTTAGTTCTTTCTAAATTTTGGATATGTGAATTTATTTATTTTTGTGATGCTGCTGGTTTCTTTGTTCTGCATGCCCACTCTGCTGAGGTCATGTCTTTTGTGTTTTTTCTTCACAATTTCTTCATAGTTTTAGTGCTTCCATGTTCTTGGATTTTCATTTTCTTGATCTATTTTTAGGTACTAATTTTCTATGAGTTTACTTTATGTTCTATTAACTTTTTCCTTCATTGAAAACAGTCTATTCATCCTGCAAGTTACCTGACCTTCTTACCATCTAGATCTCTGTTCCTATATTTTTCCTTTTTTCACATAGTGATTGTTTTGACCACAGACTGACCTCCCAGATCCTTTTAATTTGGTCTTATAGTTTT
>NW_006408611.1:122940-152053 GCF_000296735.1 Chrysochloris asiatica | reverse complement strand
TGGTACAATCAAGATAAGCTTTCCCAAGATGGCGGCTCCTGGAACAGCTGAATGTCTTGATCCAGAAAATAATGAATTTCTGGATTCTCCTGCAAATTCCCCAGCTATAAACCTTCCGAACCTCCAAACATACCTTTATATTTGTTACAGAGTTGCAACACCAACTCATGAGTCCTCTTGACCTGGTATTCCGTGTTGTTGTTGACCGAGCTCCTCATTAAACGTCTACCCGATCCACCATCTTCAAGGAAGGCCTGGTAGTGTAGTGGTTAAAAAAAACAAAACAAAACCTGGCTGTGAACCTCGCGTCAGCAGCTCAAATCCTCCAGCCCCTCCACGTGAGAGAGATGAGGCTTTCCGCAACTTGCAGTAAAACAGCCTTGTGGCCCATTATTCCGTGTTGTTGTTGGAGCTCCACACTACACGTCTCGCTGCTCGAAGTTCTCGCTGCTCGAAGTTCTCGCTGCTCGAAGTTCTCGCTGCTCGAAGATCAAACTGCTCGAAGTAATCGCTGCTCGAAGTTCTCGCTGCTCGAAGTTCTCGCTGCTCGAAGTTCTCGCTGCTCGAAGTTCTCGCTGCTCGAAGTTCTCGCTGCTCGAAGTTCTCGCTAGTGGTTACAAATCGGGCTGCTAACTTCAGGGTCAGCAGTTCAAAACTACCAGCTATTCTACAGGAGAAAGATGAGGCTTTCTGCTCCCATAAAGATTTACATCCTTCGAAACCCTATACAGGGTCGCTATGAGTCAAAACTGACTCCACGACACATAACAACAACAACAACTGTAGGGTTTCCAAGGATTTTCAACAACGGGCCTTGCAATTCACATGGATTTTGTGGTCTGGAGCTTGTCCTACAGTGCCATACCATTATTCCTGTTAAAATGTAAGGGTTATAAAAGTAAGCAAACTAAACAACAGTGAAGATTGATAAGATACAGGCACTAAGGCAGACAACAGAACATAATAGCATGGAGTCCCAGCATTCATGTGAAGAAAAAGTTTGGAGAAGAAAAGAGTGATCCACCATTAACTGAGGTGGAACAATTCTCCAAAAACCCATGGCCATAAAATTGACTCTGACCCATAATAACCCTATATGTTGTTGTTAGGTATCATCGAGTTGGTATCAATTCATAGAGACCCTATGTACAATGGAACTAAACACTGCCTAGTCCTGGGCCAACCTCACTATTATTGCCACACTTGAGCTCATTGATCCTGCCACTTTGCCAATCCATCTCACTGTGGGTGTTCTTCTTTTTCTCTGACACTCCACCTTACCAAACATGATATCCTTCCCCAGCAACTGGTCTCTCCTAACAATATGTCCGAAGTATGAGAGACGAAGTTTGGCCATCTTGGCCTCCAAGGAGAACTCTGACTGAATTTCTTTCAACACAGATCTGTTGGTTCTTTTGGCAGCCCATGGCACTTTCAACATTCTCCTCCAACTCCATAATTCAGAGGCATCAATTCTTCTATGATCTTCCTTATTCACTGCCCAGCTTTCGCATGCGTATGAGGTTATTGAAAATACCATGGCTTGAGTCAGGTGCACCTTAGTCCTCAAGCTGACATCTTTGCTTTTTAACACTTGAAAAAAGGTCTTGTGCAACAGATTTGCCTAATGCAATATGTCATTTGATTTCTTGACTGCTGCTTCCATGAATGTTGATAGTTGATTCAAAAAGAATTAATTCCTTGACAACTTCAATACTCCTACATAGAGTTTCCATAAATCTTTACAGGTGCAGACTTTACATTGTTGAGCTATTTTACTATTGGAAAAATTCTATTGGAATAAGTTAAAGAGACAAAAAGGAGTGAAGACATGGACTCAGCAAGTAGAGACTATTCTTTCAAGAAGGATTAGCATAAAGAAAGTCAAATTATTAAGTAGTGTGGGAAGATGGACAACAATTCAAGTATATTTTCAATTGATTTTAAGAATTTTGTGGGATTTCAGATTATAAAAATAATAATATGCCTTATTATAATGGGGCTGAACATACTTACTGTCAATGACATTCTGTATAAAAGTCCTTTTAAAGCATCTAGTGTTACAGTAGGTAGCACACATAGTAATTAAAAAGTTACTTAGTCCTAAATAGGAATCCTGACACTGCTAAGGATAACTGCATGAGTTCAGACAAGTTAATTAAGCTGTCTGAACTATTGCTTTCTTATCCATAGAATGATAAGGATATTTGTTTATTTATGAGGAGCAAGAAATGTGATATTATTTATAAAGTATCTACCACAATGACTTAAGCATAGTAAGCACTCAATAATTGGGAGGAATTATAAATATTACTATTTAGCCACTTGATTGTTTGTTCCTTCTACAATCAGTACTGTAGCCTATTAGGATTTCAGCTGCACCAAAGAAAACAATTCAGTTTGAACTTTCTCCCTTTTTATGTATCTTTTTTTCCAAAGGAGACCCTAATGTCCTTTCCCATTACAAAGTACCACAGGGGATACCTCCAGAGGGGTGCAACAGCTGTTTACTAAGCCTCACAAAGAAATTTAGTGTGTTAATGTCATTTTAAACATAGTTTTCTTATGTGTAAAGCTTGCAGATTTTCAAGATTCCTACCTCTAATTACTAGATTAGCTAGAGTGACCCTGTGGTGAAAGCAGCAATGAGGAAGACAAACACAGCATTCTTATGGGAATGCTCATTTGAGTAGTTCTTGAAACCCTGGGTTTACAGGAAGACAACCCCTGCTTCTCATAGTTAAGTCTAATATGGCCTTTACAATTTTGCTCTAGAATATTAAGCAAAAAATTAGCTCAGAGCTTCAATTAATCATATTCCAGAGTCAATCCAGGGAAAAAGAGAACTAAGCAAATAAATATCTGAACATTTAGCTCTCCTCTTGACCCATACACTTTGGCAAGATAATTTCCTAACTCAGGAAACTGCCTAATATCAGAACACAGTGCTATGGCAAGAAAGTGGTGACAGGTACAGTTTTAGTTCTATAGTAACTTGAAAAGGAGCTCTGGTAGCATAGTAGTTACAAATTGGCCTGCTAACCTCAAAGTCAGAAGTTTGAAATTTTAAAGTCAGAAATTTGAAGTTTGTTCCCATAAGATTTATAGCCTCAGACACCCCATTCAGTGTTGCTATAAGTTGGAACCAACTTGAGGGCACATAACCAACTGTTATCGCTTTGTAACAACAACTTGCTTTGTTATTGCCTTGTAACAACTGTTGTTGTTACCGTTGTTAAGTGCTATTGAGTTTGTTCCAACTAATAGTGTGCCTGTATAGTGTTTCCAAGGAGTGGTTGTTAAGTCTGAACTGCTGACCTTGTAGTCCAGTGCTTATCCTACAGAGCTACACCAACACTACCTGGCTTTACATCCCAATTTCCAATGAACTATTTTCTTGCATTGAATAAATATATTAGCCAGCATTACTTTGCATGCAATGAAAGCACAGAAACCTAGTTCAAATAGTTTAAACCTATATACCAAAGACACACATGATTAAGGGCTTGGATATTCACCAAAAGGTTGGTGGTTCAAATCTATCAAGAGGCACCTTGGAAGAAAAAACAAATGATGTAATTCTGAAAGAACACAGCCTTTGAAAACCCTATGGAGAGTAGTTCTGTGCTGACACACATGAGTTATGATGAATTAGAATTGACTTGGTGGCAACTGGCAAGAGAAAGGAAAAGAAAGAAAGAGAAGAAAAGGCAATGTATTAGCACATCTAAAGAAATAGCTTAGAAATTATAGGCTTTATGCATAGTTGGATATAAGGTTTGAATTGTCTGTTAATACTGGTCTCCTCTGTGTACATTTTGTTTACTCCTAATAGTCCCATCAGCAAAAGAGATTCTTTCTTTATTAGCAATTTAAGGATGTCCCTAATACAGATCCATATATGCATCCCTGATCAAATCACTCAGACCTATGTTGCTGTAATGTTTATCAGCTAGGCCTGACTCACATACCTAGCAGAGGGGAAGAGTCACCATCACCTAAATTTCAGAGATTGCTTGTGGGTTTTTTTTTTAGCTCTAAGAAAAATTAGGACACTCTTATTACCCTAAAGAAAGCAAGATGAGTTGATGCTAGGAAGGAAAACATGAAAGATGTGTGCTGTTGCAAATGCTTCAACTGTTGGAAATATCCATCTCCATAATTGTAAAAATATAAATATTAACTTATTATAATACTGCTTACCTCATGGGGGTTATGAACATTTGGTACAAATTAAAATCTAAATAATTGTGAGTTATTATTATCATTGCTTTTAAAAAAAGATTACCCTTAAGCATTTCTAATGTCTCTAGCAACTGAGTATTCTTTATGATTTTACTACTGTAATTACATAGACATTGTGTGCTCTGTGTTAATTATATCATCCTGCTTAGCAAATGATTCTTCAGGCATTGTGGTTGTTAAGTACCCTCTTCTGACTCATAGCAACCCTGTACAGGGTTTCAGAGTCCTATAAATCTTTGTGGGAACAGAAAGCCTCATCTTTCTCCTATGAAGTGGCTGGTTGGCTCCTGTAGCCAACTTTGTGGTTTCCAATTAATTGCTTATCCTATGGAGCCACCATGCTCCCTCTTCAGGTACAGGAAGACAAATAATTCACAAAGGCACACATGAAGTTAAAAGCATGGTTAGACTTGGCCTCTTAGTCATCCAAGCTCAGAGACATTCTACCTCTCCTTAAATGAGTGAGGACAATTTTGTTGAAATTAGAGAGATGAAAAACCTTAGATGATAAACTGTATATAAGATTATAGATAGATACAGTTTATAAGTAATCCTGACCAATTTTCAGCTGTTATTTCATTTTGTAAAATTTAATAAATTATTGCAGGGTATACAGCAAGCCAATAATTTGCCATGGCTTTTGGTTATATCATTTTAAAAGAATTCTTAAATGTCATTTCAACCTTACATACTGTATATCTCAGTCTATGAAATGATGTTAACAAGGTAGCATAGTGGTTACGAATCAGACTGTGAACTGCAAGGTCAGCAGTTCGAAACTACCAGGTGCTCTGCTGGAGAAAGATGAGGCTTTCTGCTCCAGTATAGATATACAGCCTCAGATACTGTTCAGGGTCACTATGTGTTGGAACCATCTCGATGGTACTTAAAAACAACAACAGTGATGTTAACAGAGGGAAATATATCAAATATCTATCTTTGAATTAAAAGGTTTACTTTCTAGCTCTTAACAAAAACAACAGAATTATCTAAAAGATATGTATGCATCCTACCACTCATCTGTCAGTTTACCATACTTTGGTGGTTAGTGTGTTATAGTGATGTTGAGTGCTATGTCACCGGTGTTTTAAATACCAACTGGATCATCCATGGTGGACTGGTTTCAGTGGACTTTCCTGAGTAATATAAACTAGAAAGAAGGGAATGCTGAACTCCTGAATGACTAGCCACTGAAAAGCTTATAAATAGTAGGAGAACATTATCAGATGTAGTGCTGGAAGATGAACCCCTCAGGTTGTAAGGCACTCAAAATTTGACTATAGAACTTCCTCCTCAAAGAAGAGTTGACTTTAATGTTATGGATGAAGTTAATCTTTCAGAACTTTAATTTTTTTGTGTGACACACCTCAAAAAGAGAAAAAAATAGTTGCAAATACCCATTAACAATTAGAACATGAAGTATGAATCTAAAAAAAAATTTGAAGTTGTAAAATATGAAATGGAAACAAATTATCAATATTTTAGGCATTAATGAGCTGAAACAGACAGGTATTATCTATTCTAAATAGGACAATTATATGATTTACTATCCCAGGAACAACAAATTGAAGAAGAATAGTGACATGTTTATCGTCAAAAAGAACATTTTAACATATATCTTAAAGGACAATGGGCCTATAAGGAAGACCAGTTAACAACACTATTTTTCAAACTTATGAACCAACCAGAAAAACCATGATGATGAAGCTGAAGAATTTAACAATTTTTCCAATCAGAAATTGATCAAACATGCAGTCAAAATGCAGTGGTAATTACAGGTGATTGGAATTGGAAAGTTGGAAACAAAGACGAATCATTCATTGGAAAACATGGCCTTGATGTTAGAAATGATGCTGGAGTTTGAATGAAATAATTTTGTAGGAATAATTACTTATCCATTGTAAATACCTTTTTTCAACAACATAAATGATGACTATAAACGAGGATCTCACCACATGAACTACGCAGGAATCAATTTAACTGTATCTGTGGGATGAGACTCAATATTATCAGCCAAAACAAGTCCAAGGACAGACTATGGAAAAGAACACCAATTGCTCAGATGAAAGCTCAGGCTAAAACTGAAGAAAATTAAAACAAGTTCAAAAGAGCCAAAATGTGACCTTGAATATATTCTACCTGAATTTAGTGCCTATCTCAAGAACAGATATCATTCATTGATGTTAATGACAAAAGACCAGACAAGGTGTGGGATGACATCTAGAACATCATACATGAAGAAAGCAAAGGGTCATTAAAAAGACAGGAAAAAAAGAAAATACCAAAATAGATGTCAGAGGAAATACTGAAACTTGCTCTTTAACAGAGAAAAGATAAAGTGAGTAGAAGAAAAGAGGAAGTAAAACACCTGCAAAGAAAATTTCAAAGGGCAGCTTGAGAAAACAAAGACAAATATTATAATGAAATGAACAAAGACCTAGAGTTAGAAAACCAAAAGGGACGAGCATGAAAGAGCAGAAGAAAACTTCACGCTTCAACTTGAAATATTGAAGGATTCTGTGGGCTAATAGCTGCCCCTTGGGAACCCTACACAGGGTTGCTATGAGTCAGAACTAATATTATTGCACTTAAAACAACAACAAACAACAATGGACTATATATTGAATGATGTAAAAAGGACTAAAAGTAAATAGAAGGAATACACAGAGTCGATGTACCAAAAAAGTAATGAAATGGTTGATGGTCAACCGTTTCAAGAGGTAGCATATGATAAAGAACTAATGGTATAGAAGGAAGAAGTTCAAACTGCACTGAAGACATTGACAAAAACAAGGCTAGGGATATTGATGGAATACAAATTGAAATATTTCCAAAATCTGATGCAGCCCCTGAGGTGCTCACTCATCTAAAGCAGGAAATATAGTAGACAGCTACCTAGCCAATTGTTAAAGAGATATCCATTATTTGTGCCCATTCTAAAGAAAGGTGATCCAAAATAACGTGGAAATCATGGAACGATATCTTTAATATCACATACGAGTAAAATTTTGCTTAACATAATTCAAAAACAGTTGTGACAATTCATTGACAGATAACTGCCAGAAATTCAAACTGGATTCACAGGAGAATTGAATTAGGGATATTATTGTTGACATCAGATGAATCTTAAATGAAAGCAGAGAATAATAGAAATATGTTTATTTGTTCTTTTTTGAGTGTGCAAAAGCTTTTAAATGCATAGATAATGACAAACTATGTAAAATATTGTGAAAATGAATATTTAAGAACACTTTATTGTACTCATGAGAAAATTTCACATAGAATGAGAGGTTATTAGAATAAAACAAAGGGGAACTGAATGGTTTAAAATCAGGCATGTGTGTACTAAGTTTGCAACTTTCACCATACTTATTCAATCTGTATGCTGAGAAAATACTCTTGGAAGCTGGATTCTATGAAGAAGACCTGGCATCAGGATTGGAGGAAGACTCATTAACAATCCACAGTCTGCAGATAATATAACCTTGTTTGCAGAGCAAGGAGGACTTAAAATTTTTGGTGATGAAGATCAAAGATTACAGTCTTCTGTATGGATTAAACCTCAGTATATAGAAAACAAAAATTCTTACAACTGGAGCAATAAATAACATCATGATAAGTAGAGAAGATTAAAGTTGTTAAGGACATCATTTTGCTTGGATCCTTAATCAACACCTAAGTAGCAGTCAAGAAAACAAAAGACATACTGCATTAGGCAAATCTGCTGCAAAATACCTTTTTAACATGTTGAATAGCAAAGTTTGAGGACTAAGATTCACCTCACCCAAGACATGATGTTTTCTGGCAACTTCCACTTTTCTGAAATTCATATATTGCATTTTCCATGTTCCGATTATTAAAGGATGTCTGCATCTGTTTCTTCTCATTTAAATTGTGCCCCATCAAGTTCTGAAAGATTTGTTTCATTCAAGTCATATGATCAACTCTACTTTGAGGAGGCAGCTCTTGCCCTGTCATATTTTTAGTGCCAAACTGACAACTGTTCCACAGGAGAAAGATGAGGCTTTCTACTCCCATAAAGATTTACAGCCTCTGAAACCCTGTATAGGGTCGCTATGAGTAGGAACCGACTCCACGGCACATAACAACAACTATTCCAAAGTAGTCTTCCTCTCTTTCTTCCTCGTCTGTCTTAGACTGGAGGCTCCTCTGAAACACATCTACCATGGGCAATCCTGTTGGTATTTAAACACCAGTGGCATAATTGTCAGCATCACAAGTAACCACAGTAAGACAAACTGACAGATGAGTGATAGCCTTTTGGAATAGAATCTAATTAGTATTTCTCTTAAATATACTGTTCAGCAGGAAAAAAATCTACAGACTGTTTATGAGCTCAGTTGCAATTCCTGCCCTAGATATTTATCACCTCATGAGAAAAGCTCCCTAAGTCCTTGAGATTAATGTAAGCTTAAAATAATTTCTTATCTGATAGCATCCTGCATAGGCAAAGAGGACGGCTGCCACAAAGTCTTACTTCAAAATAACATACAAGTTTCCACTTACGTTAATTGTCATACTATAACAATCTAAGAAAACTGGTTAAGATTTTTATTTAAATCTTTTAGCGAACTCAGAATTCACAGAAACCTAAATGCATGCTAAAAAGTTAACATTTCTTCATAGGAGAAAAGGGGCAGGTGGAAACTATTAAGAAAAACAAAACAATAAAAAAATAAATATTAGAAATAGAATATCAGAATAATAAAAATAAATGAATATCAGAATAAAGAATGCATTTGGTGGGCTTAACAGCATATTAGACACTGCAGATTAAAACGATACTTTGAAAATTAGACACTAGAAAATATGCAAATGGAAACATCAAAGATAAAGTTGTTGTTAACTGTCTTTGAGTTGGTTCTGACTCATAGCAATCCTGTATAGGGTTTCTGAAGAGGGGTGAGTCTAAACCACAGGTTTTGTAGTTCAAACTGACTTTGAGACTGAGTGTGTATCCTGCAGTGCCACACCAGGACTCCAAAGAGAAACTAGACAGAATAAAAATAATATGCTCATATATCAGTTAGTATAACATATGTGTGGTCATAGTCACAAAGGAAGATAAAGAAAGGGGCTGAAAAATATATGAATCTATATTTAAAGGAATTCTAAAATGGAAAAAAGATATTAACTCATAGATGCAATACTCCCAGTGAAACTGAAGCAGGCATACTACAAAGAGCCTCACATACAACCATATCTTAGTCAAATTAATGTGAACGAAGACAAAGCACAAGTTAAAAACAAACAAACAAAAAAACACCAAAGAGAGCAAAATCATTTTTTAAAATGTTAGCAAATCAATTCCACAACCATCAAATGATGCTTATTCTATGGCTCAACATTTGAAAAAATCTATCAATGTAATTTACCACAGTAAGAGTGTACGGAGAGGAAAAAAAAAAAAAAAATCATTTCAATAGATATAGAAAAAGCATTTGACAAAACTCAATATCCATTCATTATAAACTCTCAGAAAATTAAGAATCAAAGGAAATGTGCTGTTCTCGTGAAGGACATCTTAAAAAAAAAAAAATCTCAGCACTTAGCATCATATCTTGTAGTAAAATATTGAATTTATTCCCTCTCAATCAAGACAAGGATGTCTATTCTAATGACTTCTAGTCAATATTACTGCAGAACAGGTATTATAGATTAAAGAGAGGTATAAAAATACTTATTTGTTTATTTTCTGGTTTGATATGACAATATATATATAAAAGGTGAATGGAATCTACAAGAAAATTGAAAAAACATAAGTAATTTCAGCAGAAATTGAGATATACCTTCTATATATTAAACTCTTGAGTTTCTAAACAATTGGAAAATCAGACTTAAAAATACTTTTACAATAACATCTAAAATATACAATATCCAGGAATTAATGAAATATAATTGTGAAAATTTTCTAAAAGAAGTTATTAAAAATTCCTGAGATAAATTAAACAATACCAAATAAACAAAATAAAATAAATTCCTGAATGGAGCCCTGGTATATCGCTGCAGGATATGCACTGGACCAAAAGATTGGTTTGAGCTTCAAGGTCTGCAGTTCAAACTCACTAAGTGCTCTCTGGAAACCCCATACAGGGTCTCTATGAGTCAGAGCCGACTTGACGGCACTTAACAACAAATAATCATTAATTGGAAGACACAATGTTGGCAAGATGCCCATTCATTCTAAAATGATCTATAACTTCATCACAATTCTTATCTAAACCCCAACAGAACTTCAGTGAAAAAATTTACAAGCTGATTCTAAAATGTCTGTGAAAATGCAAAGGACCTAGAATAATAATAATAATAATAATAATAATAATAATAATAAAAAGGTATAGATGTATAAAAGATAACAATGATGGAAATTTTACATTATTTGTTTTACACTGGGCTGCTAAATTCAATGTCAGCTGTTCAAACCCACCAGTTGCTCCTTGGTAACCCTTTACTGTTACTGTAAGTTAGAGACTCCTAGAAACTTAACAGCAACATAAACCTAATATGATAATGTAGAATTGATCTAAAGATAAGTTAACTGATCCATGGTTAGAAATAAAGAGTTTATAAATAGGACATTATTAATGACACTTAACAACAACTGCAGTCTATTATTAATATACTTTCAAACAATGTACAAAGATAATTTTGTTCATTTTGGAATAAATTTAGACTTATAGAAAAGTTGCAAACATAGTTCAAATAATTCACATATACTCCACACCCAGATATTCCTTTGGTTAATATTATAATATTTCTAATAATAATATAATATTGTTAATATAATTATATTGTTATTGTTAATATTGTCATTGTGAATATTACCATTGTACATTTGTCAAAATCTAAAAGCAAAACAAAAAATATCATGGGTTACTTATTATTAAATAAACTGCACTCTTTATTTGAATTTCATCAATTTTTACACCAATGTCCTTTTTTATTTGATTGTTTCATGATTTCATCTAGAGTGCTAAGTTGCATTTTATTATCTTATTTCCTTAGTCCCTGTTTTTGGACATTTTCTCTCTTTTCATGCTACTGCTGGCTTTGATATTTCTGAGGAGTGCTTCTCAGATATGTTTTAGAATTACCCTCAATTTAGATTACAAAGAGGACAAGGCACTCACCACATACTTTTCTCCAACTTCTGGACTAGTTCAATGTTATCTGGTGTATGTCTTCCAGAAAGAAGTACTGTGGTGCACAGAATAATGTGCTAGCTGCCACCATTTATTATTATATGTTGTGTGTTCAGAGAGAACTAAGCTTAAAAATATATATATTTAGGATTATCTAAGCATCAAGATAGAAGGAATGCAAAAGTCATTGTACCAAAAAGAAATGGTTAATGTTCAACTATTTCAAGAGGTAGCATATGATTAAGAGCCAATTATACTAAAGGAGGAAGTCCAAAGTACACTGAAGGAATTGGCAAAGAATAAGGCACACGGTATTAATGGAATAAACACTGAAATCTTTCAAGTAAGTGAGGCAGCACAGGAGGCACTCACTCATCTCTGCCAAGAAATTTGGAAGACAACTATCTGGCCAACTGATTGGAAGAGATAATTTGTGCCCAATCCAAAGAGAGGTGACCCAACAGAATGTGGAAACCATCGGACAATCTCTTTGATATCCCATGCGAGTAAAGTTTTACTCAAGGTAATACAGAAATAGCTGCAAGTATACATTGACAGAGAACTTTCAGAAGTTCAAGTCAGATTCAGAAGAGGCCATAGAATGAGAGTTAAAATTGCAGATGTCTGATGGATCTTGGCTGAAAGCAGAGAATATGAGAAAGATCTTTACCTGTGCTTTATTGACTACACAAAGGCTTTCAATTGTGTGGATTGTGACACATTATGGACAATATTGTGAAGTATGAGTGTTCCGAAACACTTAATCTTGCTCATGAGGAATCTATACCTGGACCAAGAGGCAGTTGTTCGAACAGAACATGGGAACGCTGAATGGTTTAAAATTAAGGAAGGTATATGACAAGGTTGTATTATTTTACCATACTTACTTAAACTATATGCTGAGCAAATCATCTGAGAAGCTGGGATCCATGAAGAAAAATGTGGCATCAGGATTGGAGGAAGATGCATTAACAACCTGCAGTACAACCTTGCTTGCTGAAAGCGAAGAGGACTTAAAACATTTACTGATGACTATCAAAGAGCATAGCCTTCAGTATGGATTACATCTCAATGTAAAGGAAACAAAAATCCTCACCACTGGACCAATAAACAACATTCTTATCAATGGAGAAAAGATTGAAGTTGTCAAGGACTTCATTCTTCTTTGATTAACTATTAACACTCATAAAAGCAGCAGTCAAGAAATCAAACGACGTATTGCATTAGGCAAATCTACTGCACAAGACCTTTTTAAAGTGTTGAAGAGCAAAGATGTCAGCTTGAGGACTCAGGTGAGCCTGACCCAAGACATGGTGTTTTCAATAACCTCATATACATGCAAAAGCTGGACAGTGAATAAGGAAGACCATGGAAGAATTGATGCTTTTGAGTTATGGTGTTGGAGGAGAATACTGAAAGTGCCATGGGCTTCCAAAAGAACCAATAGCTCCATTTTGAAAGAAGTGCAGCCAGAGTGCTCCTATAAGTCCAAGACGGCCAAACTTCGTCTCTCATACTTCAAGCATATTGTCAGGAGGGACCAGTCACTGGTGAAGGATATCATGTTTGGTAAGGTGGAGGGTCAGAAAAAAGGAGGAAGACCTCCCAACGAGATGGATTGGCCAAGTGGCAGTATCGATGGACTCAAGTGTGGCAACAGTAATGAGGTTGGCCCAGGATCGGGCAGTGTTTCATACTGCTGTGCATAAGGTCACTCTGAGTCAGTACTGACTTGATGGCACCTAACAACAACAAACAGTGCAATCAAAACCCACTGCCATCAAGCTGATTCCAACTCATAATTACCTTAAAGGACAAAGTACAACTGTTCCTTTGGATGTCAAGACTGTACGATTTTATGGAAGCAGGGAACCTTATCTCTCTTCCAAGTGGGTTGAAATTGCCAACCTTATACCTAGCACACTGTGCCACAAGGATTCTTTAATGTAATCACAAGTATCCTTAAATAAAAAAGGGAAAATCAGAAGACTCAACGTCAAAGTGATGCAATGAGAGAAGAACTTGCAGGTAGATGAGGCCAGGAGCTAAGGAATGTGGAACATTTCTAGAAACTGAAAAAGGCAAGAATATGGATTCTTTCCTAGAGCTTTTAGCAAGGAATACAGCCTTACAGACACTCTGACTTTAGTGAATAAAGCCTGACTTACAGAATTCACTACAGAAAAGCTGTAAATATTAAAATAATGTTGCTTGAAGTCATTACATTTGTGGTAATTTATTACATCTGCCATAGAAAACTGGATTCCTGGTGTTGTGCTGCAGGATAAGCACTGGACTGCTTCCTGTAAGGTTGGTGATTCAAACCCAACAGTCAATCCTTGGAAACTCTATACAGAGATGCTATGAGTGGAAACCAACTCAATGACACATAAAAACAACATAGAAAACTAATACACCTACTTTAAACATAAGAAAGCAGAACTGAAAATTGAAATGTTACCTTTTGACATGAAAATAGAAAGCTTAAAAAGTTTAAAGTCCTTATAATAGGTGGGTTAGTTTCTCCACAGTACATTCATTCCTCATGAAATTATGAAAAAAATTATTTATAATAATTTATCACTAGCTGTGAATTTGTAGAGTACTTAGGTAGTGCAAACAGTTAATAGGCATGTCTGCCAATGGAATGATTGGCAGTTGAGTCCATCCACAGACGCCTCAGGAAAAATGTCTGGTGGCGTCCTTTCAAAAATCATAGGTAGCATAGTTCTACTCTGACACACATGGGGTGACCATAAGTCCGAATTGACTTTACAGCAGCTGGTTTATTATAATATTATAATGAGGTCTTCTTGCACTGTCAGAATTAAATACCTTGAGTCATTCAAAAGTCTGGAGGCATTGTGTCACAAAAGTCTCCAAGAGGAAGGACCAAGTATCATTTAATTAACACTGGAAAGATGGAAACTGCCATGGCATAGCTGTTTTTCTCTTGATAGGAGGTGATCTGTTGTCAAGACTCTGTCTCTGCTTCTGGACCCAGCTCCCACAGTAAGAATAATACAGTAGTGATTCAACCAACCATGCCATTATTTTGATAATCTCCACATCTTGTTTATTGTGCAAAATATTAGGTTGTGCCAATCCACAATAAATGCTATTATTTTTTATGGGTTCCCTGTGTATTCATGAGTTCTGTGTGCCTCAAATTAGTGACTAATTCCCCATCCTGTCTCATTTTCCATTTCACACATCCATGTTTTCCCTTTAGATGGCATTGCAAGTAAAGAGAGAAGTGGGATTATATGGTGGGACTACCTTTGTTTTCTCATAGCTGTGAGCTATGTCCTTATTATTAAATTCAAAATTGCACCTCGGGAACAAAGACAGTGCTATGGACAGAAGAAGGGAGGGCTGTTTTCATCATGCAAAATAGAAAATAAAGTCCACAAACTGTGAACAACAATAAAATCCCATTTTTATGAAAACGTTAAAAAACCCAGAACAGCCCCCAAAACAAACACAGAAGCTCTATCATGCAAAAATAATGTAAATGCATACCTAAGCTTTAAAATAAAAGGGTAAATATACAAAGATGGATTTTTTTTTTAATCCTCAACATGGCTAACAGGTTTCTTTTCATTTCCAACAGAGGCAATCATGACTAACAGGGTCATTGGTGTAGTATCAAACCAGGACTCAGAGGCAGCACAGGGCAAAGCATTAGGGAATTGCACTGGTGGAAAGGTCCTTGCTGGGAAAGGTAAGAATGAGAATGCCTATGGGTCCTAGAAGCATCTAACAGAGCTGCTAAAAGTTATTCTTGGGGAAAAACATCTGTTTTTGATCTTGATAGTTCATATACAAAAGGATACAGCTCTAACGATTGAGTTTTTTTGATGTTATGCTTGTTTGCTTGCTTTTTACTTTGCTTTACTTTTTGCCAAAAATATTCATGGCAAATCTCCAACGTAAATGTAAACTTTGTTATTTCACTGCTGTTTAACATCATTGATGAGGAAATGACTGATATTATGTTCTATAGCATTGTTGTGAAAATTAAATTGCTGCAAAGATGGTTAGATAGAATGCTTGGCATACAGTAAATATTTGGGAGCTTCAACAAATGCCTCATTGTTACATCTTTCAAACAGTACAATATCTAGTCATTTATGCCCAGAGTCATCACTGGGATGTCATAAAAATAATGAGAACAGGGAGGTGTCCTTACTGTCTGATAGGAAATCTTAGTAAGGAATAAAAATGTTTAAAATTTCAATATTTACTACCTTTTATTTAACAAAATCTGTCACAACATAAATAGAAAATATAATTTTCTCATTTTTCTCTTATTCTATCAGTATGATGGGGCTTCAAAAAGTTTGTGGGAAAATCCATTATCTTTTAATTCCATTTTCCAACAAACTTTTTGAAGCCCCCTTGTACAAATAAGCCACATACAAATGTGTAGGTGTGGAAGATAGGAACATGCACTACCCATATTGGAATAACACTGCTGACTATTCAGTGAATTATCTTTGGCAAATGTCTTAAACTCTGAGTCTCTGTTTCATATGCAATATTTTTGAGAAAATTAGATAGTGTCTGGCCCATGCTGTTGTTATAAAGCACCTTAGTCAGATCTGAATCCTATCAGATCTGGGTTTCCCCAGGAATAGCTGGTAGGTTTATACCAGTAGATAACGTTGCAGTTAGCAGTCAAGTGCTTATCCAACAGCTCCACACAAGGACTCCATAGAAGATATAAATAGCTGCTAAATGACTAAGTGTAAATAATTAATAATAAGAAGAAACCAAGCAATAAGTGAATAGAAATAAAACTCTATCTCATTTAATATTCTAGTCAGTTTCTACTCTGTGTTTTCCATTTTCTTACCCATTTTACTTTTTTGTAAAAACTTTATCATTATGTAATATGCTATCTTAGTTGTTTATTTTATTTATTAATTATTGTCTATCTCTACCTACTAGAATGAAACCCCCTTAAAAGTTTTGCTTATTGATAGATTCTAAGAGCCTGACATACAGTATACACTCAATAAATATGTGTTGAATGAATAGCTAGGACAATAATTACTACTGCTATAATTATGAAACACATCATCATATTATAGTTATGTACTCCTTCTTTATCTTCCCAAAAGATACCAGCAAAAAAAGAAAGAAAAACTATGCAGCATGGGATGACTTTCAGTACCAGACATTTTGTCCCTGGGTATGGAGATTGATTCTCTTCCCTGGCATGAGAATATTAAGCAGTTGTCTTTTGATGCATGACCCCAGGGCTTTAGATAAAGCACCAATCAGGAAGCTAGGGAGGCTTCAGATAATGGAATCAAATCACATATCAGATCAAAGTCATCTTCAGGAAAGGAAAAACAAAGAGGAAAACATTAAAATTTTGCATCTGGGGAGAAATCTAATAAAGAAAAAGAGTGAAAAGCTCTAGGCAAAAGAAGAATCAGAACAACTCTCAACTTTTCTCCACGTTATAAAAGTGTAATAGTATTTCTTTCCACAGGCCATGATAACATACAAGATTGTTGAAGTGAGACAATGTACAAAGATATCCTGTGGGCAGATAATTCAGGGACCCCAAAATTCGCTGGAGTCCTGTGGGACACTTACTAGAGCTTAAGATTGGTTTGAACCATAAGGTTGGCAGTTCAAATCCACTGTCACTCCTCTGAAACCCTATACAGGGTTGCTATGAGTCAGAACAGACTGGATGACACTAACAACAAGAATAACAAAGTTCACCATGATGAGAATTTCCAATATGTTTTGTTTGTAATGATCTTTGTGATCAAGAAGAGGCTCCTGAATCAGATTCCCTATATGTAAAGAACATAGAGAGTCACAGTTTCCACAGCTTTCTTATAAGGGTAAAAATTTATAACATACTTAATTATTTTACTACATTTCTTATCTCATAGCAAGCTATGAGTTCTAGCATGAGGTACAATTTCTCATTTATAAAGTAAGACTCAAGATCTTAAGCAGCATGCTATCAGCATGGTAGATTATTTGATCCCTCTGCAGGGAAATAGAAAAGGAAATGGGTTTAGTAATTAGATACCATGGTTTTGGACAAGTAATTTAAGTATTATAATTCTTAGCCTCTTCACATATTAATGGAAATAATAATACCGATTTCAGATGAGAGAAAATGTACAAAGTGCTTAAGGCAGTGTCTAGTACATGTTGTTGCAATTATGACATGGAGTTGATTCCATTTCACAAGAAGCCCATGTATAACATAACAAAACATTACCTGGTTCAACTCAGCTCTTACTTAAACATTTCTTCCAGTCACTATCTTCTCTATATCCAAGAGCAAGTTTCAATGTCTCTTTGAAATTCATTTTAGTCTTTTCTTTTCTCTATTTTTAATAACATGTTGCTTTTTTTAATGCATGATGTTCTTCATGTCAGCCCACAATGCATATGATCCTCAGTCATTAGTGTTCAGTTCATCAAATCTGTACTTGAAATGGTTTCTAAGTTCAGGTGGGATACACTCAGGGTTCCATTTTGAATCTCATGAACTTTTAAATATCTTTTTAAGCTTTAATTTTATCTCAATTATGAGCAATTGATTCCACAGTTGACCCCTGACCTTGTTCCACCTGATGATATTGAGTTTCTACATCATCTCTTTCCAGACACCTGGTATGGCACTTTAGAATAAACATTGAAACTTCTAACCACAAGATCAGCAGTTCAAAATCCACCAGTCACACGTTGGAAATGCTTATAGGTACACTTGACTGTCAGTGTGTGGCTTTCATGATGCTGTGATGCTGGAAGCTATGGTAAGAGTTTATTAGATAAATGCAATAGACAGGTTTCAACTGGGATTCCAGACAAAGATAAACTAGCAAGAAGGAGAGGCCAACTACCTATAAATGTTTAGCCAATGAATACCTTAAGAATACCAGTGGAACATTGTCAGATAACACCAGAATATTGAATATTGAAACATAAAGAATAGCAACAGAATATTGTCAGATATATATATGCAATGAACCCTTCATGTTGGAAGGCATTCAAAATATAATTGGGAAAAAGCTGACTCCTCAAAGTAAAATGGACTCTGATGATACGAAAGGTGTTAAGCTTTTGGGAGCTTCATTTGCTGATTGGGCACAAATCAAAATGAGGATAAGCAGATACAAATATCCACTAATAATCAGAGCATAGAATGTATAAAGTGTGCACTTAGAAAAATTAGAAGTTGTGAAAATGAAACAATGAAAAGTGTAAAGATCAATATCCTCTGTATTAGAGAGCTGAAATGGACTGGTATTGACTATTTTGAATCTGAAACCTGGATTTCTATGCCAGAAATGACAAATTGAGGATGACTGGCATTGTCTTCATCTTCAAAAAGAACATTTCAAGTTCGATCCTATCTTTGGTAGGGTAATACCCATACATTTACGGAACACCATGGAGTCCTAATGTGGCACAGTAGGATAAGCACTAGACTGCAAGGTCAGTTTGAACCACAAGGTCGTCAGTTGAAACTCATCAGATGCTCCTCAGAAACCCTATACAGGGTCACTATGAGTCAGAACCAACTCTTTGACACTTAAAAGCAACAATAATATAAGTTAATACCACTATTATTTAAATTTACATACCAACAACTAAATGATGAAATTGAAAAATTCTGCCAACTTCTTCAGTCTGATATTGATAAAACATGCAATCAAGATGTACTGATATTACTGATGATTGGAATGCAAAGGTTGGAAACAAAGGGGAATAACCAGTAGTTGGAAAATATGGCCCTGGTGATAAAAATTATCAGAATCACATGATAGAGTTTTGCAAAACCAACAATATATTTATTGCAAATATCTTTTTTAAGCAACATAAAAGTTGACCATATACATGGACCTCACAAGATGGAATAAATAGGAATAAAATTGACTACATTTGTGGGAGGAGACGGTAGAAAAGGTCAATATCATCAGCCAAAACAAGGCCAGGGGCTGACTGTAGAACAGACCATCAATTACTCATATACCACTTCAAGCTGAAGCTGAAGAAAATAAGTGCTGTTGTTCTGATACACACTGACCCAATATAAGATTTCTGAGGATCAACTGGTGAGTTTGAACTGCTGACCTTGTAATTCAAACCGTCTGTACAGTCTTCAGCACAGTGCCACACCAGAAGTCCAAGCTGCACTAAAGGCATTGACAAAGAATTACATTCCTGGAATTGATGAAATATAAATTGAAATATTTATACAAAGTGATGTAACACTTGAGGCACTCTTTAATCTCAGCCAAGAAATTTGGAAGACAGCCACCTGACCATCTGATTGGAAGACAAACATGTGCCCATTCCCAAAGAGGCGATCCAGTGGAATGCAGAAATCCTAGGACAATAGTGACAATATCAAATACAAGTAAAATTTTGGCCTTGAACATATCTGAACTGAATTAAGAGATGATCTTAAGGACATATTTGATGCATTAGATACCAATGACTGAAGACCAGAAGTAAAATTTTCATCAGAATAATCCAAAAATAGCTACAATAGTACATTGGCAGGAAACTACCAGAGGCTCAAACTGGATTCAGATGAGGATGTGGAATGAGGGAAATCATTGCTGACATTAGATGGATTATGGCTGAAAGCAGAGAATACAATAAAGAGGATTGCCTGTGCTTTATTGACTCCACAAAGGCTTTTGACTGCCTGGATCATGAAAAGTTATGTATGACACAGGGAAAATGAGTATTCTGGAACAGTTAATTGTGCTTAAGAGGAACCTGTACATAGACTAAAAGGCAGTTATTTGAACAGAACAAAGGGACACAGAATGTTTTAAAATCAGGAAAGATGGGTGCCAGAGTTGTATTCTTTCATAATGTTCATTCAATCTTTATGATGAGCAAATAATCTGAAAACTAGATTATATGAAGAAGAAATGGTATTAGGATTGGGAGAAGACTCATTAACAACTTCTACTATTGAAGAGCAAAGATGTCAGGTTGAGGACTAAAGTGTGCCTGATCCAAGCCATGGTATTTTCAATAACCTCATATGCATGCAAAAGCTGGACAATGAATAAGGAAGACCATAGAATAACTGATCCATTTGAGTTCTGGTGATGAAGGAGAATATTGAAAGTGCCATGGGCTGCCAAAAAAACCAACAGATCTGTGTTGGAAGAAGTGCAGCCAGAGTGCTCCTTGGAGGCCAACATTGCCAAACTTCATCTTTCATACTTCAGACATATTGTCAGGAGAGACCAGTTGCTGGAGAAGGATATCATGTTTGTTAAGTTGGAAGGTCAGAGGAAGAGAGGAAGACCCCCAGAGAGATGACTTGGCAAAGTGGCAGCATCAATGGGCTCAAGCATGGCAACAATTATGAAGTTGGCCCAGGATCCAGCAGTGTTTTGTTCTGTTGTGCATAGGGTCTCTATGAGTTGGTACCAACTTGATGGCACCTAACTACAACAACAACTGTGTAGATGATACAATTTTGTTTGCTAAAAGTAAAGAGGACTTAAATACTTACTGATGAAGATCCAAGACCACAGCCTTCAGTATACATTGCACTTCAACGTAAAGAAAACATCTTCACAACTGGACCAATAGATAACATCATGAACAAAGAAGAAAATACTGAAATTGTCAAAGGTTTCATTGATGCTTGTATCCACCATCAACGTTCATGGAAGCAACAGTCAAGAAATCAAATGATGTATTGCATTTGGCAAATCTGCTGTACAAGACTTTTTTGAAGTGTTCAAGAGCAAAGATGTCAGTTTGAGGGCTAAGGTGTGCCCTCTTGTGGCACTGTAGTATAAACACTGGACTGGTAATCACACAGTTGGCAGTTCAAACCCACCAGTTGCTATTGTAGACTCTATACAGGGTCACCATGACTTATAACCTATTCAATTGCACACAACAGTAACAACAGAAATATTATTTGATAAATAGACCACATCTGAGGATATTTTGGGATGATGGTTTAAGGTTTAAAGATTATCACAGGGCAATGGTTTTGTGGGGTTTATCCATCTTCCATAAACACTGAAAATCTAGATTCTATGAGAATTTAAAATTTTGTTGGAAACTTTCACTCTTTAGTCATGATTCTTCCATAGACTCTTTGATCAAAGTATTTCATACTGGTAGCCAGGCATCATCAAGCTCTTTTGGTCTCAAGACAAAGAAGAGTTTTGTTCCTGGAAACAATTAATCACAAATTACACTTCCCCTCATTTTTATGTCTCCCCTACCTTTGATGGCCTCCTGTAAGCTTTTAAGAGCCTAGACACTGTGTAATGAAATAGAAGATAGTATGAAAATATTATGCTTTCATTTTTAATAAGGCCAGTATCTGAATTATCATATTTCTTGATTGATATGGCAATTTGATACATTACCTTGTTTATCAACTTATTTAGAATGCTTCGTCTGAATATCTGGAGTCCTAGTGTTGCACTGTAGAATAAACACTTGACTGCTAAACACAAGGTCAGTGGTTCAAACCTATCAGCTGTTCCTCAGCAACCCTATACTGTGTTGCTATGAGTCAGAACTGACTCCACGGCATTTAACAACAACCGCATCTGAATATCTGTAGTCTCTGAGTATTACTAACATTTAATATCCTCTGCTATTACCTGAAATATTGGAGCTTTGAATTTACTGAGAAACTCCTCAGAAGAAAGCTGTGATGATTTATTTTTGTCAAATCAGCTATTGAAAAAATATATGTATTACAGCCCTACTCTGACACACATAGTCTGAAGTTGATGAAAATTGGTTTTGTGTGAATATCTACATGATCAAGGCACTAAGTTAACAGACACTGATAGATATTATAAGCATCCATTATATATACTTTTTATTTTTGAGGAGTTCAAAATCGAGTTGTTCTTCCCTAACTTAAACCCTGTAAATGTAAATTTATTTAAAATGTCATTTTTCCTCTCCTAATGTACATGAAATGAGTCCTGGTAGTACAATTGGTGTGTGCCCAACTGTTAATCAAAAGGTCAACAAATCATACATACTATGGGACTCCATGGAAGAAAAGACCTGGCAATCTGCTTCTAGAAAAATTATAGCCTAACCAACTCTATGGGGCAATTTTACTATATCCTCTGGCATCTCTATGAATTGAAATTAACTTGATGGCATACACCACCACCAATGCACATGAATGTACTGTTTTAACAGTTAATTTAAATGTACAGGAAGAAAAAAACCCATTATAAACCCAAAACCTAAACTCATTCCAAGCCTAGAATGGATTTAAATACTGACATATAATCAACAGGTGATTACCCTATCGGATGAACCATTTCTTTCTTTTTTTTTAAATGAGGTAGTTTGTTTTATGTTTATATAACTGGGTCTGGGAATTTTTCCCAAAAATTTTATGCTTATTTTTACAACATGTTATCCACATTCTAAATGTACTATTCAGCACAACAAAAAGAGAATACATCTCACTGATTCCAAGCTCAAAAATAAATCTTTGAATGCACCTGCTCTTTTCCAACAAGCAATATTATCTCCCAGATTAAAAAAGAATATGGAAATGAAACCAAAGTTATTTTTACTATTCTCTACAACAAAATGTTTCTGTTGTTGAATGATGGTCAGTCGGTTTCAATTCATGACAACCCTGTATAGTGTTTCTGAGGAGTGGCTAGTGAGTTTGATTCACAGATCTTGTGGTTCAAACAACTTTTTTGTCCAGTGTTTATCCTATGGTGCCACCAATGCATACCATAGGCTATTGGGTAGATTGAGAAGCAGAGATGGAGTAGAAAAATTTGAGTTTCAGAAACCTAGGTAAATCTCACATGCCCCTTTAGCAAAGCCAATTCACCTTTCTATATTGTTCAGTTTTGTATAAAACTGATAAACTCTGAAAACACATTGTAAAATTGATAGTTCAAGTACATTTTTCATGGATACATTTCGTACAATAGCCTAAATCTTCCATTGGTTCATAATAATAATGATATTAGGGAAATAACAGAGTTTTGTAATCAATCTAATTCTATTGGTATGGGGCTCCACTTATAGTAGCTGCTTTATGAATTCTTTCTGAATGAAACATTTCATTGGAAACAGAAGCTTCTTGATTTTTAATTGAAATTTAAATGCTTCATTCCCAGAGTTAAAGGATGATAGTAAAAGCTGGTTGTAAAATAAAATCATAATTGGTTTTAAGATAGACAGTCTTTTCATCAGCCAAATGTTTCTTGTAATGCTGGGATATAGAAACTCATCATCAAACAATTTAATTTTCATCATAATACACAGTACATCAAGTAGTCATGTCTTAAATGTTTACACAATATGCATCTACGCTGCATGAGTTCTTATGAACATCATACCTATTCAAAGTAAATTTTGAATAAATTGGATATCTTTTCATTTCTTTTTTCTATTTTCCAATTAAGAGAAAACATGCTGAAAGTGTGGGGAGATTAGGGAGGTGAAGAATTGTTACACAAGTATGAGAAAGCTATTTATCAGGAAAAAATGTTTCTGAGTTTTCTGTGTCTGTGAATGCTCATTCTCTCCTGTAATAATTGCATGACATATAAACAGTGAAACACCTGCTCTGGTAAGTAAAGTGTTGTATACAAACTCAATCATAAATGTTTTAACCATCATCAGATTTCAGGATAGGAAAGGGAAAAATATATGGATATTGAAATCATACTATGTGTCACACAATGGGCTAGTTGTTTTACTGCTACTTAATTTAAAGAAAATTTTATATACATCTTGTCTATGGAATTATAAAGATAAATAATGTGTCATTTTCCCTTTTCCCATTAGTGTCTTACTCTGAGCAATAAAATACAAATCTTTTCAAGTATCAGTGCTACTTACGATTCCTTTGGAAGTTGGCAGAATTTCCTGGATAGTGATAAAATTGTAGGATAAGCACTAGTCTGCTAATCACAAGGTTGCCAATTCAAACCCACTAGCTGCTCCTTGAAAACCCTATCCAGAGATTCTATAAGCCATAACTGACTAAACATCACTTGAACAGCAACCATATATTGAGGGAAAGTAGAATAGACTACATACTTTGAGAAATGAAGTCCACTGTGATACAATTTAGAAATGACCTCATAGTAAAAAATCTAAATTTTCATATTGCCCAGACATCTTGAAATGCATATCATATATTATGGCAAAATGCATATGTTGTTGTTGTTAGGTGCCATCAAGTCAGTGCCAATTCATAGTGGACCTATGCACAACAGAATGAAACACTGCCTAGACCTGGGCTAAACTCACAATTGTTACCATGCTGGAGCAAATGTATGCTGTCATTTGCCAATCCATCTCACTGGGGGCCTTCCTCGTTTTCTCTGACCCTCCACCAAAAATGATATCATTCTCCAGTGACTGGTCCCTCCTGACAATATGTCCGAAGTATGAGAGATAAAGTTTGGCCATCCTGGCTTCCTAGGAACACTCTGGCTGCACTTCTTAGAACACAGATCTATTGATCCTTTTGGCAGTCCATGGCAATTTCAATATTCTCGTCCAACACCATGACTCAAATGGATCAATTATTCTATGGTATTCCTTATTCACTGTCCAGCTTTTGCATGCATATGAGGTAATTGAACATACCATGGCTTGGGTCAGGCGTACCTTAGTCCTCAAGTGGACATCTTGCTTTTCAACACTTTAAAAAGGTTTGTGCCGCAGATTTGCCTAATGCAATACGTTGTTTGATTTCTTGACTGCTGCTTCCATGAGTGATGATAGTTCATCCAAGAAAAATGAAGTCCCAGGAAACTTCAATCTTTTCTCCATTTATAAGAATGTTGTTTATTGGTCCAGTGGTGAGGATTTTTGTTTTCTTGAAATTGAGATTCAATCCATACTGAAAGCTATGGTGTTTTATGTTCATCAGTAAGTATTTTAAGTCTTCTTCACTTTCAGCAAGCAAGGTTATATCAACTGCATATTGTATGTTGTCTTCCTCTAATCCTGATGCCAAGTTTTTCTTCATATAACCCAGCTTCTCGGATTATTTCCTCAGCATACAGTTTGAATAAGTATGGTGAAAGAATACAACCCTGTCACACACATTTCCTAATTTTAAACCATTCTGTGTTCCACGATCTGTTCAAACAGTTGCCTCTTGGTCCAGGTACAGATTCCTCATAAACACAAGTAACTGTTCTGGAATACTCATACTTAGCAATATTGTCCATAGCTTGTCATGATCCATGCAATCGAAAGCCTTGGACAGTCAATAAAACACAAGTAAGCATCTTTCTGGTATTCTCTGCTTTCAACCAAGATCTATCGGACATCAGCAATAATATCCCTCTTTCCTTGGCCTCTTCCGAATCCAGCTTGAACCTCTGAACGTTCTCTGTCAATGTATGCTTGCAGCCTTTTCTGTATTACCTTGAGTAAAACTTTACTTGTATTGGATATCAAAGATATTATTTGATGATTTCTGCATTCCATTGGGTCGCCTCTCTTTGAAATGGGCATAAAAATGGATCTCTTCCAATCAGTTCGCCATATAGTTGTCTTCCAAATTTCTTGGCATAGATGAATAAGAGCCTCCAGTGATGCCTCACTTTCTTAAATGATTTCAATTTTTATTCCATCAATTCCTGGTGCCTTGTTCTTTGCCAATTCCTTCAGTGCACCTTGGACTTCTTCCTTCAGTATAATTGGCTCTTAATCATATGGTACTTCTTGAAATGTTTGAACAATAACCATTTCCTTTTGGCACAGTGACTCTGTGTATTCTTTCCATCTTCTTTTGATACTTTCTGCATCATTCAATAATTTGTCCAGAAAATCCTTCAATAATGAAAGTCAAGGATTGAATTTTTTCTTCAGTTCTCCCAGCTTGAGAAATGCTGAGCATGTTCTTCCCTTTTTGTTTTCTGACTCCAGATCTTTGTATATTTCATTGCAATATTTGATTTTGTATTCTCAAGCTGACGTTTAACGTTTTCTGTTCAGCTCTTGGACCTCCTCTTTTATTCCATTTGCTTTAGCATCTCTATGCTGGAAAGCAAGTTTCAGTGTCTCTTCTGACAGCCATTTTGATCTTTTTGTTCTGTCTGATCTTTTTGCTTTCTTCATGTATGAGGTTCTAGATGTCATCCCACAACTCTTCTGATCTTCGGTCTTTAGTGTTTAATGTATCAAACCTGTCCTTCAGATGATCTCTAAATTCAGGTGGGATATATTTATGGTACTATTTTGGCTCTTGTGGACTTGTTTTCTTTTTTTTCAGCTTCAGTTTGAATTTGCAAATGTGCAATTGATGGTCTGTTCCTCAATCTGTCCCTGGCCTTGTTTTGGATGATGATATGGATCTTTTCCACCGTCTATTTCTACAGATGTAGTCAATTTGTTTTCTGTGTATTCCATGTGGTGAGGTCCATGTGTATAATCATCTCTTATATTGTCTAAAGAAAGTATTTGAGATGAACAAATCATGGATTTTGCAGAATTCTATCAAGCTGTCTCCAGCATCATTTCTATCACCAAGGGCATATTTTTCAATTAATGATCATTCCTTTGTGTTCCAAACCTTTTTCAATCACCAGCAATGATCAATATGTCTTGATTGCATGTTTGATCAATTTCAGATTGAAGAAGTTGGTAGAATTCTTCTATTTCTCCTCACTGACTTTAGTGGTTGCTGTTTAAATTCTAATAATAGTCGTATTATTAGACTATTATTATAGGCTAATATTATGTTATAAATAGGCTTCCCTGTAAATGCAAGGGTATTATCCGATCACATAGAGCCTTGTACCTCATGACTGATCTAAATATGTTCTTTTCGACAATGAATGCAAAACCATTCCTCTTCAATTTGTTGTTCTGACATAGTAAACCATGTGGTTGTCAGATTCAAAATGGCCAGTACAGTCCATATCATCTCACTAATGCCTAAGATATCGATGTTTATGTGTTTCATTTCATTTTTGACACTTTCCAATTTTCCTAGATTCATACTTCATGCATTCCATGTTCCAAATATTAATAGATGTTTACAGCTGTTTGTCTCCACTTTGAGTGTGCCCCATCAGCAAATGAAGGTCCTTCTGGCTTTACTTCCCTGGGCTTTACTCCATTCACGTCATCAGGGTAAAATCTATTTTAAGGAGGCAGCTCTTCCCCAGTTGCGTTTTGAATGCCTTCCAACCTGAGGGGCTTATTTTCTGGCACTGTATCTGACAGTGTTTCTCTGCTATTCATAAGATTTTCAGTGATTACATGTATACAAGTAGTATGTCACTCCTTCTTCCTAGTCTGTCTTTGTCTGGAAGCTCATCTGAAACCAGTCCACCATGGGTGACCCTACTGGTATTTAAAATACCCATGTTATAACTTCCAGGATCACAGCAACTCACAAGTCATCACAATATGTCAAACTGACAATTACTATTAGTTCCTGCATTTCAGCTCCCTTCAAATGAACAAAAATTTATGTTTCTACCTGTCTCATAAAATGTCTAATGCTGTGCTATAACCATTTTCACCATTCCTCCTTCTAGTAGCAAAGGAGCCATGATAAAGCAGTGGGTTATGAGCTGTGCTGCTAAACATTAGGTCAGCTGTTCGAACCTAGCAATCACTCTGTGGGAAAAAGACTCAGCTTTCTGTTCTTATTAAGATATACAGCCTCAGACTCAGTACAGGGTCGCAATAAGTCAGAGCCTACTTGATGTCACACCAGCATCACCACCACTTCTGGCAGCACGTTTAAAATCCCCTGAGAAGACAGTTATCCAAGAAGAAGGGATTTGAGTGCATTATTTTTCCTCTTTCTTTCCACAGCTATTGGACCAAAAGTTCATCTTGTGTTCTAAGAAAAACCAATCAGACTATCTTCCCATCATTTTAAAAAAATCAAACTATGATCAGGGAAGTTATCCCTAAACTGGCCCATGATTCCTTGGTCCCTGCTGTGTGGAGAACACGCATCTCCAATAGGAAAAGTTTAAAAAAAACTGAAGTGCAGAGAAAGGAGAAAGAGATGAAGGAATAGCTATCAAATCACACTTACTTATACTTGATGTCAGTAACTCTCTTCTCAAACCTACATGAAACTAATTTATATTTGGTTTCTCTAACTTTCAGCCAAAAACATCCTGTCAAATATACTCAACATGTTTTAAAATTGATATTAATAGTGGATTAATCAAGTATAGATTTAAAGGAATTATATAGATATTTTTCACAAGAATACGGGCCCTGATTGATTGTCAGTAGTATACAAATTCATAGGAAAAGCATACAAGTCATTACTCTACCAATATTGTTGTTGTTGTTAAGTGCCTTTGAGTCGGCTCTGCAGGAAACCTTGTTCACTGGGCAAGTTCTGGTCCCAGTTTAGGTATTCCAATTAGTTACAGGCTGAAGATGTACTTTCAAGCTTTCTCTGGTGATATTTCTGGCTATTCCTTTCTCTTCCCCTCAAGTGTCTATTTTATAATAGTAGGTAAGGGAAACCAAGATTCAAAAGACAGTCAAGCATTTTAACTATTTTCCCACTTTTACCCATTCAAACCATGCCTCAATCCTTGTATCCCAGAGTCCTGTTTTTCCAAGGTGGTGCTTACATCGTTATGTACCGCTGCCCTATTTAGCCCATAAAAACTTGCCTAAATGTTCTCTTATTCACCTTGTTCTTCCTTTCCCCTCCCCTTTCT
>NW_006408611.1:120491-121761 GCF_000296735.1 Chrysochloris asiatica | reverse complement strand
TCTCCAGCATAGAGATGCTAAAGCAAATGGAAGCAATGAGTAGGTACAAGAGCTGAACAGAACATTTAGAAGATCAGCTCGAGATGCTAAAGCTAAATATTACAACAAAATGTGCAAAGATCTGGAGTCAGAAAACCAAAAAGGAAGAGCATACTGAGCACTTCTCAAACTGGGGGAACTGAAGAAAAATTCAAGCCTTGACTTTCATTACTGAAGGATTCTCTGGGCTTATTATTGAATGATGCAGTGCTGTACCTCATGATAGAGCTTGATTTGTTCTTTCTGACAATGAATGTGACACCATTTCTCTTCAATTTGTCATTAATGGCATAGTAAACCATAGCTTATCAGATTCAAAATGGCCAATACTAGTCCATTTCAGCTCACTAATGCCTAGGATATCAATGTTTATGTGTTCCAGTTATTTTTTGACAATTTCCAATTTTCCTAGATTTACATTTCATATATTCCATGTTCCGATTATTAATTGATGAGGTCCATATGTATAGTCACCATGTATTTTGGTGAAAAAAGTATTTGCAATGAATATGTTGCTAGTCTTGCCAAATTTTATCATGTGATCTTCAGCATAATTTCTATCACTAAGGCAGTATTTTCCAATTACTGTTCCTTCCTCTTTGTTCTCAAATTTTTCATTCCAAACATCAGTAATTATCAATCCAACTTGATTGCATGTTTAATCAATTTCAGACTGAAAAATTATTGTTGTTGTTAAGTTCCAGTGAGTAAGTTCAAACTCATAGCAACTGTTTGTCCAATAGAAGGAAACACTGCCCAGTCTTGCACCATTCTCACAATTGTTGTTACCTTTAATCTCATCTGTTTTCATTGAAGCTCCATTTTTCGAAGCATGTTGCTCTTCTCCAGGGACTGGTCCCTCTTGATAATATGCCAAAAGTAAAAAAGGTAAAGTCTTGCCATCCTCCCTTCTAAGTAACATTTTGACTGTATTTCTGACAAGACAGACATATTTGTTTTTCTGAAAGTCCAAAGTAATTTCACTTTTCTTCACTAACACCTTAATTCAAATACATAAGTCATTTATATGGCATTCTTTAATCATTGTCTAACTTTCATATGAATATGTTGTTTTTAGGTACCCTAGAGTTGTTTCCAACTCATAGGAAACTTATTCACAACAGGACAAAACACTGACCAGTCTGCACTATCCTAAGAATCATTGTTAAGCCTGAGAGCCCATTGCTGTTGCCACTGTGCCAATCCATCTCACTAGAGGGTCTTCTTCTTT
>NW_006408611.1:111960-118450 GCF_000296735.1 Chrysochloris asiatica | reverse complement strand
AATCCTACAAAATTGCAAGTTGAGGTTTTCATTTTTTCTTCAACACTGTTGGCTTGAGAAATGCTGATTTTTTTCTTCCCTTTTGGTTTTCTCACTCCAGAACTTTTCAAATTCATTATAATATTTGACTTTGTCTTCTCGAACTGCCCTTTGAAATATTCTGTTCAGTTATTTTACTTCCTTGATTCTTCTATTTGCTTAATTTCTCTTCATTCAAGAGCAAATTTCAGTGTCTCTTTTGATGACCATTTTTGTCTTTCCTTCTTTCATATCTTTCTAATGACTTATTGCTTTCTTTCTCTATGATGTTTTAATGCTATCCCACAGCTCATCTGATCTTTGGTCATTAGGGTTTAATGCATCAAATATGCTCTTGAGTTGGACTCTAAATTAAGGTGGTATATTTTGGATCTCATGGACTTGTTTTAATTATCTTTAGCTTCAGTCTTGGCAATTGATGATCTGTTCCACAGTCTGCCCATGATCTTGTTTTGACTGACAATATAAAAAATTTTCCTCTGCCTCTTCCCACAGATGTGGTCAATATTGTTCCTGTGCATTCCATCTGATGAGATTCATGTGAGTAGGCCCTGTTTATGCCCTTTTATGTTGTTTAAAATTGATATTAGCAGTGAATAAGCCATTGGCATTGCAAAATTATATCATACAATCTCCAGCATTATTTCTATCATCAAGGCCACATTTTCCATCTAATGATCCTTCCTCTTTGTTTCACACCTGCACATTCTTGTTATTGTTGCTAAGTGACATCAAATTGGTTCTGATTCATAGCAACCCTGTATAGGGTTTCTAAGGTGCATCTAGTGAATTTGAACAGTCAACCTTACAGCTTAAGCTGACCATATGGTCAAATACTTATTTTTCTAATCACCAGTATTTATCAATGCACCTTGATTACACATTTATTCAATTCCAGACTGAGGAAGTTGATAAGAATTCTTTGGTTTCATCATCATTGGCTTTAGTGGTTAGTGGTCAAATTTGAATAATAGTTATGTTAATTGTTTTTCCTCATAGTTATATGGATATTATCCTATCATAAATAGTATTGTCTTTCAAGATAGTTCTTAAAAGTTAAGAACTAAAAATCTCATGAATAGAAATTGAACATTGTCTGATACAATGTCATTAGATGACCTTCTCCAGTTGGAAGGCACTCAAAATACGACTGGGAAGGAGGAGAATTGATCTTAATAATGTAAATGAAGCAAAACTTTTGGGAAGTTTATTTGATGATGGGGTACAATACAAGATGAGAAGAAAGGGCTGCAAACACTCATCAGTCATAGGAACATGGAACATAGAAAGTATGAATCTAGGAAAAATGGAAGTTGTCGAAAATGAAATGAAACACATAAAGATCAATATCCTAGGCAATAGTTTACTGAAATGGAGTGGTATTGGTCATTTTGAATCTAAAAATCATCTGAGTCACTATGCAGGGAACAGCAAAGTGAAGCAGAATGTCATCTTCCCATTTACCATCAAAACAGCCTTTCAAAATTTATCTTGAAATACAAGACTGACTGTGATAGGATAATATACACATACCTGGTCTTGGTGTGGAGTTCTGGTGTTGTACTATAGTTATTGCACTGGGCTTTAAGGTCAGTTTGAACCTCAAGATTGATGGATCAGGCTCACCAGCCACTCTTCAGAAACCTTACAAGGGTCTCAATGAGTTGGAACCAACTCGACGGCACTTAACAAAAATAGCACAAGTCTTGGTATGGTGCTTTAAGATAAGTACTGGACACAACAAGGTCAGATGAATCTTGACTGAAAGCAGAGAATAACTGAAAGTTGTTTACTTGTACTTTATTGATTACGCAGTGACTTTTGACTGTGTAGATAATGACAAGCTATAGACAACATTGCAAAGAATCAGTACTCCAGAATACTTACTGGTGCTCCTGAGGAATCTGCACATAGACCAAGAAACAGTTGTTTAGACAGAACAATGGGATATTGGATAGTTTAAATTCAAAAAAGGTATGCAGCAGTGCTGTATTCTTTCACCATACTTATATAATCTGTATGCTGATCAAATAATCTAAGAAACTGGATTATATGAAGAAGGTGGCATCAGGATTCAAGGAAGATTCATTAACGACCCATAATATGTAGATGATACAACCTTGCTCACTGGAAGCAAAGATGACTTAACATACTGATGAAGATCAAAGTTTATAATCTTCAGTATGGATTGCATCTCAATGTAAAGAAAACAAAAATCCTTACAACTGGACCATTAAATTGCATCATGATAAATGGAGAAAAGTTTAAAGTCATTAAGTTCTTCATTTTGCTTAGATCCATGGTCAACACTCAGTCAAGAAACCAAGCAATGTATTGCATTGGGAAATCTGTTGTACAAGATTTCTTTAAAGTGCTCAAGAGCAAAGATGTCCCTTTGAGAATTAAAATGTTCGTGAAACAAGTCATGGTATTTTTAATAGTCTCATGTGCATGTGAAAGTTAAACAATGAATAAAGAAAACTGTAGAAAAAATGATGCATTTGAAGTATGATGTTGGAGAAGAATATTGAAAGTACCATGGACTGTCAAAAGAAGAAACAAATCTGGTTTTGAAGGACAGCTGGACTACTCCTTAGAAGCTAGTAGCGGGAGACATTGTCTGACATAGTTTGGACATGTTATAAACAAGAACCAGTCCCTGGAGTGGGACACCATGCTTGATAGAGTAGAGTTGCAGTGAAAAAGAGGAAGACACCCAATGTGATGGATTGGAATAGTAGCAGCAACAAGGGGCTCAAGTGTAACAATTGTTAGAATGGCACAGGACTGGACAGTGTTTTCTTCTGTTGTACTTCGGTTTGTTATGAGTTGGAACCAACTCAATGGCAGCTAACAAGAACAACCTTCAGAAGGGGTCCATATTTTCTTCTTTCAAGTCAGTCTTTGTCTATAAGCTCTGTTGTAACCTGTGTACCATGTGTGACTCTCCTGGTATTTAAAATATTGATGGCATAGCTTCCAAAATCATAGCAATACACAAGTCATCACAAAGGGTAAACTGACACATGAATAGTGGGGTATAGTATCTAGCATGAAATAATTCATTGCTTTTGAGTTGATCTTGACTCCTGACCACCTCCTCTCTGTCAGTAAACTGTGCGCCATAGAATTTTTTCAGTAGCCGAGTTTTTGGAATTAAATTGTGAGACCTTTCATCTGAGGTGCCTCATGATGAACCAGAACCTCCAACCTTGCAGTTAACAGTTATTAAGATAGTGCATTAACAATTTGCACAATGTAACGGTTCCAAAGATATAAGAGGTCACTTAATAAATATTAAATGAAAGAAAGAGTCATGCATCAAATGAATGGATGAATCTAGGGTAAAAATAGAATGGGGAAAAAAGATTAAATGGATGATTTGTGAAATGTGCAAAGGGCATCTCAGAAAATTAAATCCCTCCAAAACCACTCAGAATCCAATTTTACATCACCTCCCAACACTCCCATCACTGAAAGGCTTGGAGAACTTCAGATTCCTACCTTCCTTGCCCCTAGCACTGCTTTAGGAAAGACTGACTATGTAGATCTAGGGCTTCTATTTAAGAGCTGCCCTCCCACTTCCCAGCTACAAGCTTCAGAAGACCAGCTTGTTTCTTGCACATTTAATGATGCCCACAGGCAAGTGGAAAAACAACATAGAAAGGAGGTCAGGCCAGGATCTTTTCGCCCCCCTTTTAGCAGAGAGTACTTTCACTGTGATAGCTCAGAGATAAGTAAAACTATAGGGTCAGGGTTCTTCTGTATTTCCCTATCTTAGTTTCTTTGCCAAAAGGGCCTGAAAATTACTTACTGTTGCAGACATGTTTACTGCTAAACCTTTCTGCTTTTATTCACCTGTCAGTGTTGGGAGAAGTGACTTAGTATTGGGTTGGAAAGGCATTGGGAACTGGGTACAGAGAAACTCTCTTATTGTTACATGCTGTCAAGTCAGCTGTGACTCATAGCAACCTTGTATAGCATTTCTGAGGAGTAATTGGTGGCTTTGAACCAGTGCCCTTGAGGTTAGAAGTACATTGTCAACCTACAGTTCCATACCAAAAACCCAACTCCCTTCTAGACCATCACTAATTACTCAAGCATTGATTTGTCCTAGTTTACATCAAAGAGAATTGTGTGCAAACGGAATTAATCCTTGACTTCCCTTCCTTCTATATAGATTTCTATAATTGGAACCCAGTGATTTTTATCTCCTAGCTCAGAGCACAGAATGATGTCCCACATGTGTCTTGATTTTATAGCACATTCTTAAAAATATTGAGCCAACATTTTAATATTGAAAGGTTTCACATAAAAATACAAATTTATAAATTCTCCTCAAAAATCAAATAACCTAGCAATACTTTGTTTTATATCCTTACATGTCAATAAGAACAAGGAGCTAAAAGGTAGATATTCCACTTCTTTTGTTATTTAAGTTATCTCAGAAAAACTTAGATCCAGAATCACGAGCCATTGTCACTGAGCTAACATGACTATTTTGATCAGAGTTAAAACTCTTTCTCTTTGTCTATATCTCAATCAAAAGTAGAACTGTGAAAAAAAGATTCAAATACAAAAGGCCTTATTTTGCTTACCCAGATCTACCCATAAATGCTACCTATTTGTCTCTATAGACCATAGAGTTTATGCGTATCTTTTTGTTGTTTGTTTTTAGGCACCTTTGAATTGGTTCTGATTCATAGAGTCCACTAGCCATAACAGAATGAAACACTGCCTGGTCTTGCCATCTCACTATTATTGATAAATTTGAGCACATTGTAGTTGCCACTCTACCAGTCCATCTCATTCAGATACTTCCTTTTTTTTATTGACCTTCAACTTTTCCTTGCTTGATGTCCTTATCCCTGGACTGGTCTTTCCTGACAACATATTCAAAGTATGAAAGACCAAGTCTTGATATCCTTGATTTTTTTTCCTGTTTAATTTCAGACGTTTTTTATTCAATGTTTCTCAAAAGAAATAAAACAGAAAAAGCTAACAATCTGATCAAATGTACAGTTTTAAAAAAATGTATTTTGGAGTTTAACAACAAGTCCTAGGAATCAAAACTACAGAGTTATCTTGAATGGGACAAATGACACAAACTGGCAAGTTTGTGGTACTAATAAAACAAAACTAAAAAGCTTTCTTAATCATATAGCTATCTCCATGAAAAAAAATTTTTTTTTCAATCTGTACAAAAGGTTGTTTTTTTTCATGAATTATTTATTTTTTTACATTAAAGACTGTTTACTATGTGCTGTTTGACTGATTTTTCTTTTACATGTACGGACGTTATGTTTCCCAAATCTTACGAGTATGGCACTTAGTTCAGACATTTCTAGCAGCAGATTTTACTTCCTTTCAAGTTTCTGTCTTAACTAATACGGAGAATATCAAGTAGTGAGAAACCCAGGTTTTTAAATATCCTAAGTATAGGGAGGGTGCTTCATTCAGTCTGGACTTTCACAAAGCAGTAATATTCCAGGGAGTATAGAACCAATAATATCACAACTTTAAAAAAAAGAAACAAAAACAAAAACAGAAACATGGTTCTCTTATGACTGTGTAATTTTCACTAGATTCTACATTTCTCAGAGCAGCAAGAATTTTTGAAACTATGAAATGTCACTGATATCTATAATCAAATACAGCATATAATTTAAGAACTGAAAAAATAACTCGAAAGAACTGCTTAGTCCTAGCTCCTGAGCTAGGAGGATCTGGTCTGTGGAAACAGCAAGGGTCAGCAACGTGTTTCAGCACAAAAGAAACTAGATTCTGAGGTAGATAACTGATCAGAAACAGCTGATCAGACAAGTACACAGTTTCAGAAGACAACTTAATTTACCATTGCTTTTAAAACATGCATAATTGTCTTAATAAAAGCACTTTAATAACAGGGAATCATTTTATAGGTACTAAAGCAGAAATAACTGTGTTTTTATGTATCAGGAATTTCATAGTTTCAAAACTGTTTTTTCTTTACACTTAACACTTGCAATGATGATGCAAAGTGTGGCACTGCTTGGGTC
Source organism: Chrysochloris asiatica (assembly GCF_000296735.1). Lineage (NCBI taxonomy): Eukaryota > Metazoa > Chordata > Mammalia > Afrosoricida > Chrysochloridae > Chrysochloris > Chrysochloris asiatica. The sequence goes on along the minus strand of NW_006408611.1, from coordinate 112,373 downwards.
CAAACCTTCCTTCATGATATCCTTGCTTTTATAAAGCATTCTCGATTTACTTCCTCCAAGATAGATTTGTTTGTTCTTTTGGCAGTCCATGATACCTTCAATATTTTTCATTAATGTCCTGTTTTAAATGTATCTATTTTTCTATGCTCTTGCTTAATCATTGTCCAACTTTCACATGCATATGAGGCATCTTAAAATACCATGACTTGGATCAGGCATACCTTAATTCTCAAAGTGACAACTTCGTTCTTTAATGCTTTAAAAAGTTCTTCTCTAGCAGATTTGCCTAATGCAATATGCATTTGATTTCTTGGCTGATGCTTCCATAAGCATTAATTGTTGTTGTTGTTGTTGTTAAGTGCCTTCGAGTCGGTTCCGACCCATAGCGACCCTGCATTAATTGTAGATCCAAA
>NW_006408611.1:109092-111360 GCF_000296735.1 Chrysochloris asiatica | reverse complement strand
CAAAGCTGGGCAATGCTAGGCAAAATGTTTGCAGATCTGTCTACCTGCCAGCTTGCATCATATCTGTGTGTCTGTCTTTTTTGTATATATTTCATCTCTCTCTTTGTCTATCACTTTCACCACCAGATCTCCTTTCTTCGTGACACCCACACTTCTTTGTCGAGGCTAGAACCCGACATAGGACCTCGACAACAACTTTAGTCTTTTTTCCATTTATCATGATATTATTTATTGGTCAAGTTGGGACAGTTTTCATTTTCTTTACATTGAGGTACAATCCAGACTGAAACTATAGTTTTTGCTCTTCATCAGTAGGCATTTCAATTTACCTTTGCTTCTAGAAAGCAAGGTTGTGTCATGTGAATGTGTCAGGTTGTTAACAAGTCTTCCTCCATCCTGACGCCATGATATTCATATAATCCAGACTTCTGTGATTATTTACTTAGAAGACAGAATGAATAAATATGGTGAAAGGTACAACCCAGGTACACACCTTTACTGAAATTTAAACATGCCACATTCCAATGTTCTTCTCTAACGATTGCCTCTTGATATATATACCAGTTCCTCATGAGCACAATTAAGTGTTCTGGAATATTTATTATTCACAGTATTATCCTTACTTTGTCATGATCCACACTGTGGAATGCATTTGTATTCTCAATAAAGCACAAGTAAACATGTTTTTGATATTCTCTGCTTTTTGCCAAAATCCACCTGATTTCATCAATGATATGTTGTTGTTGTTAAGTACCGTGGAGTCAGTTCTGACTCATAGTTACCCTGCAAATCTTTACGGGAGCAGAAAGCCTCATATTTCTCCCATGGGACAGTTGGTAGTTTCAAACTGCTGACCCTGAGGTTAGCAGCCTGATTCGTAACCACTACACTATCAGAGGTATACCTGGTTCCATATTGCTGTCTGAATCTGACTTGAATTTCTGGCGTTTGCTTGTCAGTATACTATTGCAGTTGTTTTTCATTGTTTTCAGAAAAATTTTCCATGCATGTGATATTAATAAAATTGTTTGGTGATATCTGAATGTTGTTGGGTCACCTTTAAAATGGGGACAAATATGATTACTTCTAATTGGTTGGCCGAATAGCTGTCTTTCAAATTTATTGGCATAGACTATTGAGTGCTTCTAATGAGTGTTAAATAAGTTTAATGAAAGATTACAATTTGCATTCAGTCAGTTCCTAGCACCTGATTTATCACCAATAATTTCAGTGCAGCTAGGAATTCTTTCAGTACGATCCATTCTTAATTAGTTGCTTCATCAGGAAATGGTTGAACGTGGATCATTTCTTTTTGGCACATGACTTTATGTATTTAATCCATATTCTTTTGATGCTTTCTGCATCGGTCAATAGTTTGTCCATAGACTCCTTCAATATTACAAGTCAAGACTCAAATTTTTTAAAAATTATTTCAGTTTGAGAAGTGCTGAATGTGTTCTTCCCTTTGGGATTTCTAACTCCAGGTATTTGTACATTTTATAATAGCATTTAACTTTGTCTTGTTGAGCTGCCCTTTGAAATTTTTTGTTGAATCATTGTACTTTCTGATATCTTCCATTTGATTTAGCTTCTTTACACTTCAGAGCAACAAGTTTCAGAGTCTCTTGTGAAATCTACTTTTGCCTTTTCTTTCTTATTGTCTTACAAATGACCTTTTGCTGTCTTCCTGTATTATGTCCTGATGTCACCAATCAACTCTTCTGGTTTTTAGTCATTAGTGTCTAATAAATCAATCTATTGTTGAAATAATCTCTAAATTCAGGTGGGATATGTTCAAGGACTTTCGTGGACTTGTTTAAATTTCCTTCATCTTCAGTCTGAACTTGCATATGAGCAATTGATAGTCTGTTCCACCTTCTGCCCCAGGCTATTTTTGGCTAATGACTCTTAGTGACTTTATTCAAAGTTCTTTATTCAAAGAACAAAACACTAACTGACCGTGTGCCAGTCTTACAATGGTTGCTGTGCTTCAGACAATTACTGAAGAATTGTCCTCATGAAGAATCCATTTCATTAGGGGTCTTCCTCTTTTTCGCTGACCCTCAACTTTAAAACAAAGTATGATGTCCTTCTTCAGGGACAGGTCCCTCCTGATAATATGCTGAAGTATGAGAGACAAAGTCTAGCCATCCTGCATTCTAAGGATCATCTTGCCTTCTAAGGCAGTACATCTTCCAACCTAGATGTGTTTGTTCTTTTAGCAGTCCATAGTATTTTAATATTCTTCTCTGAAACTGCAACTCAAAT
>NW_006408611.1:106949-108547 GCF_000296735.1 Chrysochloris asiatica | reverse complement strand
GACTACAACACTGGCACACACCTTTGCTAATTTTAAACACGTCAGTGTTCCCTTGTTCTGTTTTGAATGACTGCTTTTTGGTCTGTGTATAGATTCTTCATGAGCACAATTAAATGTTTCAGAGTGCTCATACTTTATGTTGTCCATATCCTGTCATGATCCACACAATAGAAAAACTTAGTGTAATCAATAAGGCACAGGTAAACATCTTTCTGGTGTTCTCTGCTATCAGCCAAGATCCTTCAGAAGTCAGCAATGATACCTCTTGTTCCCTGTCTTCATCTGAATCTGGCTCAAATCTCTGGCAGTTCCCTGTCAATGGACAGCTCGTTTTGAATTATCTTTAGCAAAAATTTACATGCATGTGATATTAGTATTTTACAATGATTTTTTTATTCCATTGGGTCACTTCTTATTTGAATGAGCACAAATATGGATCTCTTCTAGTCAGTTGTCTTGCAAATTTCTTGGCATAGATGAGAGAGTGCCTCCAGTAGTTTGTTGAAATATTTCAATTTGTATTCTATCAATTTCTGGTGCATTGTTCTTTGCCAATGCCTTTAATGTACCTTGGAATTATTCTTTCAGTTTCATTGGCTTTTGATCATATGCTACCTTTGTTATCCTGTTATCCTTGAACACCAGCCATTTCTTTTGATACAGTCACTCTATGTATTCTTTCTGTTGACTTTTTTTGTTTTGTTTTTGTAACTTTTTATTGTGAATTGGGTGAAGGTTTACAGACAAGATCATTAGGCTCTACATTCAGCAAATTATACACCATGAGAAAAAAGTCATCTCAATGATTATAATAGTCTCACAGCAATGATATTTTTTCCACCCCCTCCCTGTGACACCCCATTTACATCCTATATTTCACAAGTGAGTAAGGCAAAATATTATGCCTACTTACAAAACAAATATATATATTCCTTTAAATGTTCAAAGGGCACATTCTTCCAGCCAGCCTCCTGTCTATAGGCACACAGGCACTATCTTTGCTGGTGCAGCTTTTCAAAGTAGGGATTTCTCATTCCAATCACACTCTTCCTTCTTGATGGTCTTGGGATAATGTATTCCTGAAAGGTAAGATTACTTACTTCCTCCTTTTATCTTCTACAACCATAGTTGTGACAATCGCAATTAATCCTGCTAACAAATATTCACAACTGGATCATAAAATCCTATCACTGTCATTCCTCATGCCTTTCAACAGAGCCATCTGAGAAAGACGGAAACTCTTCAGTGGGCATTCTACCTTACCACCTTATTCTGCAACTAAACACACTCATGAAAGTTTGTAATCCAGTCATTTCATGCCTTTGTAGCCCCTTGATTTTTGATAGCCAATGTCTAAATTTTTTGTTCCTATCAACCCAGTACACTAAGGAAGCAAGTTGTTCCTTGATATGAAGAGTCCTTCCATTTCAGTTGGAATTTTGAGTCACTGCATTCATAGACAAAAGTCTAGTTTGTTAAATTGTAGCTACTTGCACTTGTTCTTGGTATCAAACATCTTTAATCCTCCTAGGTTCGAGTTCTGGTCAACTAGTTAATCAAGCTAGGTCAAATGGGTTGTTGTTGTTGTTGTTGTTGTT
>NW_006408611.1:79672-105449 GCF_000296735.1 Chrysochloris asiatica | reverse complement strand
TGCACTCTCTAGCATCATTGTTATCACCAAGGTCGTATTTTCCAATGACTCATTCTTACTATTTGTTTCCAGACTTTGCATTCCAATCATCAGCAATTATGAATTCATCTTGATTACCTGTTTGAACGATTTCAGACTGAAGAAATTGGTAGAATTTTTCAATTTCATCATCACTGGCTTTAGTGGTTGGTGAATAAATTTGAGTAATAGTTGTATTAAACTCCTTTCAGGCATACATTTGATTACTATCCTATTACAGAAATGTTACACTTCAAGATAGATCTTGGAATGTTCTTTTTGATGATAAATGTGACATCATTCCTTTTTAATTTTTCATTCTCAGCATAGTAAACTATTGGTTATCTAGTTCAAAATCACCAATATTCATCCATTTCAGTTCACTAATGCCTAGGATTTTGATGATTAGGTGTTCCATTTCATTTTTGACAATTTCCAATTTTCCTAGATGCATACTTTGTACATTCCGTGTTCAGCTTATTAATGGATATTTACATCTGTTTCTCCTCTTTTTGAGTTGTACCCCACCAACAAATGAAGGTCCAGAAAATTTTACTGCATTCGTGTCTTCACAGTAAATTCTACTTTGAGGAGGCAGCATTTCCCCAGTCGTATTCTGAGTGCCTTCCAACCTGAAGAGTTCTTCTGGCACTGTATCTGACAATATTTGGTGCTCGTCATCATGTTTTAATATTCAATATTCTGATACTATCTAACAGTTTTCCACTACTATTCATAAGGTTTTCAGTGACTGAATATTTGGAAATTGTCCATCTTTCTTTTTTCCTTGTCTGTCTTAGTCTGGAAGCTCATCTAAAATGTGTCCACATTGGCTGAACCTGCTGGTTTTTAAAATACTGGTAGCACAACCCCCAGAATCACAACAACACATAAGCCAACAAAGTATGGTAAACTAACAGACAAGTGGTGGGAAGAAGTTGGCAAACTGATTAAATTTCATAGTCATTCATTTTAGTGTTTGAGTAAATGATCATGGTATTAACTGGTTTTACTTGTTGTTGTTAGTGTTTGGTGCCATTGAGTTAGTACCGAATCATACTGACCCTATTCACAATAGAATGAAACATTGCCCATTCCTGGGTCAACCTTACAATCATTGTTGTGCCTGAGCCCATTGCTACTGTCACTGTGCCACTCCATCTCACTGGGGGGTCTTCCTCTTTTTCTCTGACCCTACACTTTACCAAACATGATATCATTTCCTAGGGCCTGGTCCCTCCTGACAATATGTCTGAAGTACGAGAGACAAAGTCTGATTATCCTGGCTTCCAAGGAACCCTCTGGCTCTACACTTATTCCAACACAGATCTGCTTGTTCCTTTTGCAGTCCATGATACTTTCAATATTCACCATAACTCAAATGCATCAACTCTTCTGTGGTCTTCTTTATTCAATATACAACTTTCACATGCATATGAGGTTATTCAAAATACCATGGCTTTGCTCAGGTGCACCTTAGTCCTCAAACTGATGTTTTTGTCTTCAACATTTTAAAGATGTCTTGTGCAAGATTTGACTAATGTAATATGTTGTTTGGTTTCTTGATGGCTGCTTCCATGAGTGTTGATGGTTGATCCAAGCATAGTGAAATCTTTGGCAGCTTCAATCTTTTCTCCATTTATATTGATATTGTTTATTGATCCAGTGATAAGGATTTTTGTGTTCTTTACATTGAGATGAAAAGATGTTGTCTTTGATCTTTATCCATAAGTATTTTAAGCCTCTTGGCTTTCAGCAAGCAAGGTTGTATCATCTGCTTGTAACATTGTAGGTTGTTAATGAGTCTTCCTCTAATCCTGATGCCATGTTTTTCTTCATATAATCCAATTTCTTAGATTATTTGCTCAAAATGCAGATTGAATAAGCATGGTGAAAGAATACAACCCTGTCACACACCTTCCTAATTTTAAACCATTTGGTGTTCCCGTGTTGTGTTTGAACCTCTGAACCTCTTGGTCTATGTAGAGGTTCCTAATGAGCACAATTAAATGTCCTAGAATACTCATGCTTCACAATGTTGTCCATAGCTTGTCATTATCCATACAATCAAAAGCCTTTGCTTCATTAATAAAGCACAGGTAAGCATCTTTCTGTTAGTCTCTGCTATCAGCTAAGATGCATCTGATGTAAGCAATAATGTCTCATGTTCCACGTTCTCATTTGAATCTGGCTTGAACCTCTGGAAGTTCTCTGTCAATGTCTGATCCTTCCTTTTTGTTTTCAACCTTTGCCTTCCAATCACGAGTAATTATCAGTACATCTTGGTTGCATGTTTGATAAATTTCAGACTGAATAGATTGGTAGAATTCTTCAATTTCATCCTCACTGACTTTACTGGATGATGGTAACTTTGAATAAAAAGGTATTAATAGTTCTTTTTTGCAAGTGTATGCATATTATCCTATCACATACAGCACTGTACTTCATGTATGATCTTTATACATTCTTTTGGATGATGAATGTGATGCCACATTCCTCTTTAGCTTGTCATTCCTTGCATAGTAAACCATGTTACTGTTGGGTTCAAAATGGCCAATATCAGTACATTAAGTTCCCTAAGACTAGGAAGCTGAAGAAAATGAAAACAAGTCCATAACAGCCAAAATATGTCCTTGAATATATCCCACCTGAATTTAGAGATCATCTGAAGAACAGATTTGATACATTAAACACTAAACACTGAAGACCAGCAGAGTTGTGGGATGACATCAAGAACATCATACATAAGAAAGCAAAAAATCATTAAGAAGACAAGAAAGAAGGAAAAGATCAAAATGGATGTTAGAAAAGACACTGAAACGTGGTCGTCAGCATAGAGATGCTAGAGCAAATGGAAGAAAGGAGGAGGTCCAAGAGATCAACAGAAAATTTCAAGGATCAGCTCTAGAAGATATAGCCAAATATTACAACAAATGTGCAAAAATCTGGACTAAGAAAACCAAAAAAGAAGAGCACGCTCAGCATTGCTCAAGCTGAGGGACATGAAGACAAATTCAAGCCTTGATTTTCGTTATTGAAAGATTCTCTAGGCAAATTATTGACTGATTCATAAAGCATCAAGAGAAGCTGCAAGGAATACACAGTCACTGTACCAAAAGGAAATGGATAATGTTCAACCATTTCAAGAGGTAGCATATGATTAAGAGCTAATGACACTGAAGGAAGAAGTCCAAGGTGCATTGAAGGTATTGGCAAAGAACAAAGCACCAGGAATTGATGGTATAAATTTTGAAATCTTTCAAGAAAGTGAGGCAGCACAGAAGGCACTCACTCATGTCTGCCAAGAAATTTGGAAGACAACTATCTGGCCAACTGATTGGAGATGATCCATATTTGTGCCCATTTCAAAGAGAGGTGACCCAAGGGAATGAGGAAGTCATCGGACAATCTCTTTGTTATCTCATGCAAGTAAAGTTTTACTAAAGGTAATACAGAAACGGCTGCAAGCATACATTGACAGAGAACTTCCAGAGATTCATCAAACTGGATTCAGAAGAGGCCATGGAATGAGAGATACCATTGCTGATGTCCACTGGATCTTGGCTGAAAGCAGAGAATATTAGAAATATGTTTACCTGTGCTTTATTGACTATGCAAAGGACTTTGATTGTGTGGTACATGACAAGCTATGGACAACATTGAGATGTATGAGTATTCTGGAACACTTAATTATGCTCATGAGTAATCTGTACCTGGACCAGGAGGCAGTTGTTTGAATAGAAGATGGGAATCTGAATGGTTTCAAATTATAAAAGGTGTGTGGCAAGGTTGTATTCATTCACCATACTTATTCAACCTGTATGATGAGCAAATAATCCAAGAATCTGGGTTCTATGAAGAAAAATGTGGCATCAGGATTTGAGTAAGACTCTTTAACAACCTGTGGTATGCAGATGATACAATCTTGCTTTCTGAATGTGAAGAGGGCTTAACATATTTACTGTTGAAGATCAAAGAGCACAGCCTTTGGTATAGATTACATCTCAATGTAAAGAAAACAAAAATCCTCACCACTGAACCAATAAGCAACATTCTTTCCAATGGAGACAAGATTGAAGTTATAAAGGACTAAATTCCTCTTGGATCAACTATCAACACTTACAGAAGCAGCAGTCAAGAAATCAAGTGATGTATTTCATTAGGCAAATCTGCTGCACAAGACATTTTTAAAGTGTTGAAGAGCAAAGATGTCAGCTTGAGGATGCAGGTGCTCCTGACCCAAGCTGTGGTATTTTCAATAAACTCATATGCATGTGAAAGCTGGAAAGTGAATAAGGAAGACCATAGAAGAATTGATGCCTTTGTGTTATGGTGTTGGAGGAGAATATTAAAAGTGCCATGGGCTGCCAAAAGAACGAATAGATCCGTTTTGGAAGAAGTGCACACAGAGTGCTCCTTGGAGGCCAAGATAGCCAAACTTTGTATCTCATACTTTGGACATATTGTCAGGAGGGACCAGTCACTGGAGAAGGATATCATGTTTGGTAAGGTGGAATCAGAGAAAAAGAGGAAGACCCCAATGAGAAGGATTGGCCAAGTGGCAACATTGATAGACTCAAGTGTGGCAACAGTAATGAGGTTGGGCCAGGGTGGGGCAGTGTTTCGTTCTGCTGTGCATAAGGTTGCTATGAGTCAGCACCTAACAACAACAACAACAAACCTAGAATATCAATGTTTATGTATTCCTTTTCATTTTTGACAATTTCCAATTTCCCTAGATTCATACTTTGCACATTCAATGTTCTGACTATTAGCGGATGTTTACAACTGTTTCTCTTTTGAGCTGTACCCCATCAGCAAATGATGTTCACGAGAACTTTACTCCAGTGGCATCTGATGGTCAACTCTACTTTGATGAGGCATTTCTTCTGTAGTCGCATTTCGAGTGCCTTCCAACCAGAGGGGCTTATCTTCCAGCACTATATCTGACAATATGCTGGTGATTTGCATCATATTTCAATATTCAGAAATCTGGTTCTGACAGTTTTCCACTGCCATTCATAAAGTTTACAGTAATTATATATTCGGAAGTAGTCCATCTCTTCTTTCTCCTAATCTGTCTTTGCCTGAAAGCTTAGCTGAAGTTTCTTTATCATGAGTGACTCTTCTGGTATTTAAAATACTCATGACATAGCTTGCAGAATTATAGCAACACACAAGCCAACACAGCTGAAAAATTTACATATGAGTGGCTATTTTTGCTGAGTGCTATCAAGTTAATTTAGCCTTCTAGCGACCCTGTCTAGGTTTCTGAGGCTTTAAATCTTTGCAGGAGCAGACAGCCTTATGTTTCACCAACAGAACAACTAGCAGACTCTCACAACAGCCATTCGTGGTTCTAAGAGGAGCTTATCATATAAAGTCACGATGTTCCTAGTTCCTAGTTCTCCTTGTAGAGTCCTGGATATTATATAATCATAGACAGCATTGTACTTCAAGATATATCTTGAAATGTTCTTTTTGATGTTGGGTGTGACACCATTCCTCTTGAATTGGTAATTCCTCCCATGGTAAACTATATGATTGTCAAATTAAAAATTGCCCGTATCTGTCAACTTCAGTTCACTTAAACCTAGGAATCCTGGTGCGATGCTCTAGGATAAGCATTGGACCTCAAGGTTGATTCAAACAGGAAGGTACCAGTTCAAACCCACCCATTACTCCTCAGAAACCCTATACAGGGTTTTTGAAACTGTTTTTCCTCATTTTGAGTCAGGCATCATTAGCAAATTAAGGTTTCAGAAGCTTTACTTCATCCATGTCATTATGGTAGACTGTGATTTGAGGAGTCAGCTTTTCCCCAGTAGTATTTTGAGGGCCATCCAACCTGAGGGACTTGCTTTATTAGAACTGTATCTAACAATGTTCCACAACTATTCATAAGGCTTTCTGTGTTTAACCATTCAGAAGCAGTCAATCTGTCCACTTAGTCTGTCTTATTCTATAAACTCTACTGAAATCTGTCTACCATGGGTGACCCTACTGGTATTTACAATATGGTGGCATAGTTTCAAGCATTACAGCAATATATAAGCCACCACAATATGACAAATTCAGGAGTCAGTAGTAGCTGTAAATATATACTACATTAGATATACATAGCAAACTTTTGCCTACTCATGGAGAAAATATTCCTCGTCACAATAATACCACTAAGAATAGCTAGCAAAAAAACATGTAACACAGTGGTTTAGTGCTCAGCAACTAATCAAAAGCTGATGGTCTTTCTGGGGACAGCATACACAGACCTTGGGTTGATCAGTGGCAGCCCCATTAAACCACCTCTGAATATAATGTTTAACCCAGATGCTCTTCTTCCTCCTGAAAATATATAGGAATATTAAGAACAATGTTGCATTTTAGGTATAGATAAATGAAGCCCGGTGCCTGAGATCTTGCTCACAACCAAAAGTTTGCAAAGTGTACAGAGACAGCTTAGCTCGTTTCAGGAACCTTGCTTTATGTTATGTATCCTTAAGAAACCACACATCACTGTTCTAGATCATTTAAGACTAAAAGTTAATATATAGGTCCAAGCTCCAACATTATAAAAATTTCAACTTAAAAAACTAGAGAGTAGTGTTTTTCTAACATAGTGGTTCCAAGTCTGGCTGCTTACCTCAAGGTCAGTAGTTTGAAACTACCAGTTGTTCTGTGGGAGAAAGATGAGGCTTTCTGCTCCAGTAAAGATTTGTAGTCTCAGGAACTCTACATAGGGTCATTATGAGACAGAACTGACTCCAAGACACACCACCACTAGTGCTCTTCACACTCTTAGATTAGTGATTACTGAGAGCCTTCTCAACAAGATTACTACATGAGCACTGAGAGTCACATTTGTCCAAGAATCATCACAGCTAAAAAGCATAAAAGCTACATTTCAACAAGTCTCCAACATTAAAATTTGGCATGATTATTTACTGGTTTGCTTAATTAATTTTATTGCATTTCTTAATTTGAAAATCAACAACTTCAAGCTAACTACTAAATAGTTTTATTCCAGGACTGCCATTTCTAACATATCACTTGAAACATGTGCAGAATTTTTGGCACAGAATCTTTGAATACTACCACTTCAGAAAAGTAGCCAAAAAGGTTGAAAATTCACATCTCTATATTATTCAGGATCCTAGAAAGAAACAAATGTTACATACAAATTGAATAATTTAAGGTGAGTCAAAGTATGGTCGCTTGGGAAACCAGGTGGCATAGAATCATTATGGTTCTTAGGCATGAAAGGGAAGGTAAAGGAACAGTTACAGAAACTTGGAGACAGAAAAAGGTTATTAAGTTTTTTGCTTCTTCTCAGTATTTAGTGGTTTGACTCATTTTCTGCAATAATCTCTTTGTAGGAAGAGCTTTAGAACCTTGCCTACTTCTTCTTTGTGATAGTTCCTCCTCCCTCTCTATTTTAATCAGAATAATAAAGTTCTGGTTCTTGATTTTTACTGATTTCTGTGTATCAAAAATATCTTGGAATATAGCAGTAGTACATACTTTTTGCTTTCTTCCTATATGATGTTCTTGATGTCATCAGAAAACTCTTCTGGTCTTTGGTGTTTAGTGTTTAATGTATCAAGTCAGTTCATCAGATGATCTCTAAATTAAGGTGGGATATATTCAAGGTCATATTTTGGTTCTCATGGACTTGTTTTCAATTTCTTCAGCTTCAGTTTACATTTGCATATGAGTAATCGATGGTCTCTTCCACAATCTTCCCTGGCTTTGTTTTGACTGGTGATATGGAGCTTTTCAACCTCTCTTTCCGCAGATGTAGTCAATTTGATTTCTATGTATTCCATCTGGCAAGGTCCATGTGTATAGTTTACCTTATGCTGTCTAAAGAAGATAATTGAAATGAACAAATCATTGATTTTGCAGAATTCTATCATGTGATCTCCAGTGACTAAAGTTTTACTAAATGTAATACAGAATGTAATAAAGATAACACAGAAATGGCTGCAAGCATATATCGACAGAGAACTTCCAGAAGTTCAAGCCAAATTCAGAAGAGACCGTGGAACAAGGGATATCATTGTTGATGTCTGATGGATCTTGGTTGATGGAGAGAATATCTGAAAGGTGTTTACCTGTGCTTTATTGATTTCACAAAGGTTTTCAATTGTGTGGATCATGACAAGCTATGGACAACATTGTGAAGTATGAGTATTCCAGAACACTTAATTGTTCTCATGAGGAACCTGTACATGGACCAAGAGGCAGTTGTTCAAACAGAAGATGAGAATACTGAAGGGTTTAACACTAAGATTGGTGTGCAACAGGGTTGTATTCTTTCATCACACTTATTCAAACTGTATGCTGAGCAAATAATCTGAGAAACTGGGTTGTATGAAGTAAAACGTGGCATCAGGATTGGAGGAAGACTTATTAACAACCTGTGATATGCAGATGATACAACCTTGCTTGCTGAACTTAAAGAGGACTTAAAATATTTACTGATGAAGGTCAAAGATCACAGCCTTCAGTATGGATTTCATCTCAATGTAAAGAAAACAAAAATCCTCACCACTGGACCAATAAACAACATTCTTATCAACAGAGAAAAGATTGAAGTTGTCAAGGACTTCATTCTTTTTGGATCAATGATCAACACTCATGGAAGCAGCAATCAAGAAAGCAAACAACATATTGCCTTAGGCAAATTTACTGCACAAGACCATTTTAAAGTGTTGAGAAAAGATAGCCTGAGGACTAAGGTGTGCCTGACCTAAGCCATGGTATTTTCAATATTCACATATGCATGTGAAAGCTGGACAGTAAGTAAGGAAGACCTTAGAAGAATAGATGCTTTTCAGTTATGGTGTTGGAGGAGAATATTCAAAGTGCCATGAGCTGCTAAAAGAACCAACAGATCTGTGTTGGAAGAAGTATAGCAAGAGTGCACCTATGGAGGCCAGGATGGCCAAACTTCATCTCTCATACTTTGGACATATTGTCAGGAGGGACCTGTTGCTGCAGAAAGATATCACGTTTGGTAATGTAGAGTGTCAGAAAAAAAGAGGAAGACTCCCAGTGAGATGGATTGGAAAAGTGGAAGCATCAAGGGGCTCAAGCGTGGCAACAGTTGTGAGGTTGGTCAAGTATTGGGCAGTGTTTCTTTCTGTTGTGTACAGGGTAGCTCTGAGTCAGTATCATCTCAATGATACCTAACAGTAACAGAAAAAACATAAGATAAAATCTGTTTGGTATTCGCATTCCTCTTTGGTGCATAATTTCTAGCTTCCTAATTTCTAGTTCTTTTATAAAAAAGATATTTGGAGGCATATAAGAAATTATTCCTGCATTCCCTTCTGTGAAGAAGCCCAGAGAGTACTCTATATAAGCACTTGAGTGCTAACCCAAAGATAGGAAGTCAGAACCCCCTAATAGCTCAATGAAAGAAAGATGTGCCAATTTCCATTTGTAAATATTATAACCTTGGCAATCCTATGGGACAGTTCTACTCTGTTCTGTAAGGTTACAATGCATCACAATCAACTCAATGGCATTTAATTTGTTTGTTTGTTTTCCCTTTTGTAACTATTCTGTGACATCTATCTCATTTTGTTTCTGAACTTAGATGAAAACAATTTAAAAGTCCCAACCATACACATGGCAAGTTTTCCTGCAGTTTGGTGTTATGAATGCCCTTAAGAATTTGTGGACTGCATTTTAAAAATCAAAGAATTCATGGAAACATCAACTAATTCAATTAACTAATACTGTTGCAGTGACTTAAGAATTATGTGGTGCCCTTTTCATATAATTTCAGGTATTTTATTCTTTATATAAAATAATATTCATTCTGGAAGTTGTAAAAAATATATACCAACATATTCAGAAAAAGAAAAATAATTAGCATATAATCTTAAACTCAGTAACACTATTTTTAAAGTTTTGTGTATATATTCCACAATATTTTACCATTTAAATATGTTGTTGTTGTTGTTGTTGTCAGGTGCCATCGAGTCGGAGCCGACTCATAGCGACCCCATGCACAGCAGAACGAGACAATGTCCGATCCTGGGCCAACCTCACTACCGCTGCCACACTTGAGTCCATCAATGATGTCACCTGGCCAATCCATCTCGTTAGGGGTCTTCCTCTTTTTCTCTAACCCTTCACCTTACCCAGCATGACATCCTTCTCCAGCGACTGTTTCCTCTGGACAATATGTCCAAAGTATGAGAGATGAAGCTTAGCCATCCTGGCCTCCAAGGAGCACTCTGGCTGCACTTCTTCCAAAACAGATCTATTGGTTCTTTTGGCAGTCCATGGCACTTTCAGTATTCTCCTCCAACACCACAACTCAAAGGCATCAATTCTTCTACGATCTTCCTTATTCACTGTCCAGCTTTCACATGCATTTGAGGCTATTGAAAACACCATGGCCTGGGTCAGGCACAATTTAGTCCTCAAGCTGACATCTCTGCTCTTCAATACTTTAAAAAGTTCCTGTGCAGCAGATTTGCCCAATGCAATACGTCATCTGATCTCTTGACTGCTGCTTCTGCGAGTGTTGATAGTTGATCCAAGAAGAATGAAGTCCTTGACAGCTTCAATCATTTCTCCATTGATAAGAATGTTGTTTATTGGTCCAGTGGTGAGGATTTTTGCTTTCTTGACATTGATATGTAATCCATATAGAAGGCTTTGCTCTTTGATCTTCATAAGTAAATATTTCAAGTACTCTTCACTTTCAGCAAGCATCCATTTAAATATACTTTTTACAAAATAAATGAAGTTGTACTTTCATGAGGTACAAAGCTGTTTGTGATAGAATAATATCCATGTGCCTACAGGGAATACTTTCTAATTCCACTATTATTCAAATTTATGCACCAAATATTAAAGAGTGTGAGGATGAAATAGAAAAATTCTACTAACTTCTTCAATCTGAAATTGATCAAACATGCAGTCAAGATGTATTGATAAACACTGGTATTGAATGCAAAAGTTGGAAATGAAAAGGAAGGATCAGTAGTTGGAAAATATGGACTTGATGATAGAAATGATCCTGGAGATTGCATGATAGAATTCTGCAAACCCAAATATTTCTTAATTTAAATACCTGTTTTTAAACATCATACGTGATGACTATATACATTGCCCTCATCAGATGGAATAAACAGAAATCAAATTGACTGCATCTGTAGAAAGAGATGGTGGAAAAGCTCCAAAAATCCAGCCAAAACAAGGCCAGGGGCAGATTGTGGAACAGACCATCAATTGCACATTTGCAAATTCAGACTAAAGCTGAAGAAAGTGAAAACAATTCCATGAGAATGAAAATATTACTTTGAACATATCCCACTTGAATTTAGAAATCATTTGAAGAACAGATTTGATACATTAGACACTAAAAACCAAAGACTAGAAGAGTTGTGGGATGTCATCAATAACATCATGCAGGAAGAAAACAAAAAGTCATAAGAAGACAAAGATAAAAATGGATGTCAGAAGAGACTCTGAAACTTGCTCTCTAGTGTACAGATGCTAACGTAAGTGGAAGAAATGAGGAGGTACAGGAGCCGAACAGATAATTTCAAAGGTCAGATCAACAAGACAAAGTGAACTATTACAAATAAATGTGCAAAGATGTGGAGTTATGAAACCAAAAGGGAAGAACACATTCAGGGGGAACTGAAGAAAAATTTAAGCTTTGACTTTCATTGTTGAAGAATTCTCTGGACAAATTATTGAATGGTGCTGAAAGTATCAAAAGAAGATGGAAGGAATACAAAGTCACTGTACCAAAAAGAAATTGTTGATGTTCAACTGTTTCAAGAGGTAGCATATGACCAAGAGCCAGTGATACAGAAGGAAGAATCTAAGGTGCATTGCAGGAATTGGCAAAGTCAAGGCACCAGGAATTGATGGGATAAAAATGGAAACATTTTAAGAAAGTAAGGTGGCACTGGAGACACTCACTCATCTATGCCAAGAAATTTGGAAGACAACTATCTGGCCAACTGATTGGAAAAGATACTTATTTGTGCTAATTCTAAAGAGAGGTGGGCTAATGGAATGCAGAAACCAATGGACAATATCTTTGATATACCAAGCAAGCAAAGTTTTACTAAAGGTAATACAGAAATGACTGCAAGCATACGTTGACAGAGAACTTCCAGAGGTTCCAGCTGGATTAAGAACAGGATGTGCAATGAGTGATATCATTGCTGACGTCGGAAGGATCCAACCAAAGAATACAAGAAAGATGCTTACCTGTGCTTTGTTGACTATGCAAGTGCCATCAGTTGTGTGCATCATGACAAGCTATGGACAATATTGCAAAGTATGAGTATTCCGGAACATTTATTTGTGCTCATGAGGAATCTGTACATGGACCAAGAGGCAGTTGTTCAAACAGAACCTGGGAACACTGAAAGGTTTAAAATTAGGAAGATGTGCAACAGGGTTGTATGCTTTCCCCATACTTATTCAACCTGAACGTGAAGAGAACTTAAAATATTTACTTATGAAGATCAAAGATCACAGCCTTCGGTATGGATTTCATCTCAACGTAAAGAAAACAAAAATCCTCACCACTGGACCAGTAAACAACATTCTTATCAATGAGAAAAGATAAAATTTATCAAAGATTTTATTTTTCTTGGATCAACCATCAACACTCATGGAAGCAGCAGTCAAGAAATCAAATGACTTATTACATTAGGCAAATCTGCAGCACAAACCTTTTTAAAGTGTTGAAGAGCAAAGAAATCAGCTTGAGGAATAAGATGCACCAGACCCAAGCCATGGTATTTTCAATAACTTCATATGCATGGAAAAGCTGGACAGTGGATAAGGAATACTGTAGAATTGATGCTTTTGAGTTATACTGTTGGAGGAAAATATTGAAAGTATCACAGGCTGCCAAAAGAAGAAACAGAACAGTGTTTGAAGAATTGCAGCCAGAGTGCTTCTTAGAGGCCAGGATGGCCAAACTTCATTTCTCATACTTTGGACATATTGTTAGGAGGTACCAGTCACTGGAGGGGGATATCATGTTTGGTAAGATGAGGGTCAGAGAAAAAGTGGAAGACCCCAATGAGATTTACTGGCAAAGTGGCAGCATCAATGGGCTCAAGTGTGGCAACTATTGTGAGGTTAGTTCATGACTGTGCAGTGTTTCATTTTGTTGTGTATAGGGTTGCTATGATTAGGTACTGACTCAATGACACCTAACAACAACAACAATCTTTGTAGTCCTGGTGTGGCACTATGTGTTAATGCACTGGAAGGCAAGGTCGTTTTGTACAAGATTGTGGCTTAAGCTCACCAGCTGCTCCTCAGACACCCTTTACATGGTCACTATGGGTCAAAATTGGCAAAACGGTATTTAACAACAACAGTCCTTCTTACTAGGAGCCCTGATAGTGTACTGGATTATAAGGGGACTACTAACAGTAAAGTCACTAGTTCAAATCTACCAGTTGCTCTGCGAAGAAAACTGAGACTTTCATTTCCCATAGGGATTTACAGCCTTATAACCCCTGTACAGGGTTGTTATGAGTTGGAACTAACTCACGCACACAACCAACTGCACAACTACCTTTCTTGCATCACTTTTTCACTCTTATTATAAGCAAATAGAGGACATCCGGTTTGGTGGCAGTAAAGCAGAATCAGGTATGACAGGCTTTGTGGGGGAGGGGCTGAAAACACAGAGTCAGGGGTCTCACGGAAGAGCACCAGAGCTCTGGATCTAGCATAAGGGTCAGGGTGTCAGTTTCCTGCAACTGTCAGTGGAAAAATCATGATAAAAAGGAAAATATTGTGATTTAGAAACTGGTCAAGACATGGGACTACCTCTGCTGCTATCCTGCCCAGATGGAGGTCAGAGGGTGGGGTTACAGCCAGACCTGCACAGGGAACCTGAGCTAAAAGTGGTTCAATGACATTTGCAAAAGGAGGTGTGGGGAGATTCTACACATTTTTTCTCCTCTTCCCAACCAAGAATCCTCTATCCAGAAAAACTGTCAATCAAATATAATGGTCCAATCAAAACGTTCCAGGATAAAATAGAAGCTAAGAGATTTTGTCAAAGCCAATCCAGCACTTCAAAACATCCTAAAGGGAGTTTCTTGGACTGAAAACCAACAAGAACAGACAACAACCAGAGAGTGACAGGCGTGGCAACACCACATGAAATTCAGATGATGATGGCAGAGTTGAGAACAGAACAAAATTACAACAATGAACTCAAAGGATCTGGGAGGTCAACTGAAGATCAAAATAATATCAATGTCAAAGAAGGGAAAAATATAGGACTAGAGATCCAGGTGGTGAGGAGGTCAGGTAGATTACAGGATATAAAATATTGTCTTAAGTGGAGGGAAAAGTTAATAGACTATTAGGAAACCACAAAGAATGTTAACACTTCACAACTTACCATGAAAATGAACTTCTAAGCAGAACAAGCAAACATGAAATCTAAGAAGAAACCTACAAGAAATAGCACAAAAAGCACAAACTCAGTTCAAGAAGGCATGCAGGACAAAGGAACGAGCAGCACTACCAAAAAATTAATTAAAATAATTAATTAATTAACAAAAATTAATCATAAGGAATTAATTCATACCTTATGATAATTACATTGAAAGTCGATGGATTGAATGCACCAGTGATGAGACAAAGAGTGGCAGAATGGATAAGAAAACAAGACCATTAAATATGCTGCCTGCAAGAGATGCACCTTACACACAAAGACAAACGCAGACTAAGAGTTAAAGGATGGAAAAAAAATATACCAAGCTAACTGTAACAATAAATAAGCACGTGTGGCAATACTAATCTCTGATAAAGGAAACTTTAAGACAAAAACCAGCATAAGAGATAAAGAAGGACACTATCTCATGATCAAAGGGTCAATTGAGTACGATGACATAATCATAATAAATATTTAAGCCCCCAGTGAAAAAGAACCAAGATATATGACACAAACCTTACTAGAACTGAAGAAAGAAATAGATAAATCTATAATTATAGTGGGAGATTTTAATACACCACTTATGAAAAGGAAACAGAAAAAACAGAAAGAAACTCGACAAAGTTACAGAGGTAGTAAACAATACAATCAACCAAATTGACCTCATAGATGTGTACAAAACATTCAACTCAACAACAGCACAGTCTACATTCTTCTCCAGTGCACATGGAACATTCTCCAGAATTGACCATGTGTTAACTCACAAAACAAGCCTCCATAAACTTACAAATATCAAAATACTACAAAGCATCTTTTCAGACCACAATGTTATAAAACTAGAAATCAACAATAAGAAGACTAAGGAAATAAAGTCGAATACATGGAAACTGAATAACACCCTGCTGAAAAGCAACTGAGTAAAAGAAGAAATTAAACATGATTTCACAAACTTCCTTGAAACAAACGATAATGAAAACAGAATATACCAAAATCTTTGGAACATGGTAAAAGTGGTGCTGAGAGGACAATTTATTGTGATAAATGTGCACATCCAAAAGGAGGAAGAAACCAAAATTAGCACACTAACACAGCATCTCCAACAATTAGAAACAGACAAACAGAGGGAACCTACAGTCACCAAAAGAAAAGAAATAATAAAGATAAGAGCAGAAATAATTGAGATGGAAAACAGAAAAAATATAGAAAGAATCAACAGGACAAGAAGCTGGTTCTTTGAAAAGATTATTAAAATTGACAAACTATAGGCAAACCTAACTAAAGAAAAGAGGGAGAAGACATAAATAACACGCATTAGAAACCACATGGGAGATGTCACAATGGAACCAAATGAAATCAAATGGATAATAACAGAATACTATGAAGAGTTGTACTCCAACAAATTCAAAAACTTAGAAGAGATGGATACATTTTTAGAAAAACACGACCTACTTAAACTTACACAGAGTGAAGTAGAAAACTTGAAGACACTCATAACAAAATAAGAAATTGATCAGGTCATCAAAAAACTCCCAACCAAAAGAAGTCAAGGCCCAGATGGCTTCCAAGCTTCCAAGTGGGAGCCTAGTTCCAGACAGGGCAGGGGTAGGTGGAATCTTCGCTGAATGATTTCCAATTTGTTGGGACTGGGCTGGTGAATAGAAATGGGGATAAGACTCTTGTGGTACAATAGTGAATAATGGCCATCAAGACTGACTGTTAGGGTTGGAAAGGTAGAAGTAGATTTTTTTGACAAAAGGAGTAGAGTGATTGAGTTTGCATCCCAGGAGCTGAGGTCCCTGGGACCATCAAGTGAGAAGTGTGGAGAGTGTGACCCTACCCAGAGAGGCAGTGATGTCAGGGATGGAGACAGAGACGATTACATGAACAGATGGAGCTGCTGGGAACAGTGGACTCAGGGAGGAAGAGGGGCTGTGTGCTGACGGCTGGGGGGAGGGGGTGCGGCTCTGTAGGTGTATCCCTTGGTTATTTGATGATGTATGGAGGGGGATGTAATCATTACAGTAAAATGAAATACAATAGGATGAATGTAAAACTGAAGTTCTGCAATGTAAACTCACATAATTCACAATAAAAATTTTAAAACAAACAAACAGTTGTAAAACAAAACAGTAGTTTATCTTTATTAGAAAAGAATGTCTGCCTTCAGCTGTGGTCTTGTAAGACCTATTCATATGAAATTAAATTGACAATGGCAATTTGAAAGATTAGATTGGAAATTTAGGGGACACTGAGTTTTATATTAATTGGGAAAGTTTATATTAATATGTGAATTGGTTGCACAACACAAACTATGTAATCAATTTCAATATTGTATATATAGAAACTATTGAATTGATGTATGTTTCAGGTAAATTCTTAAGAGAAACAAATAAAATATTCTCCAGCCAGTTCCTTGAAAATGACATCATGCTTAGTAAAGTTGAGGTTCAATACAACAATAAATAAATAAATGGAGGACTTCCAATAAGATGGATTTACACAGTGACTGCAACAATGGGCTCTAATAGCAATAAAATTGAGGGTGGCTCAAGACTGGGCAGTATTAAACAGAAAAACTATATAAGAATCAACAGGACAAGAAACTGGTTCTTTCAAAGGTTTAATAAAATTGACAGACGATTGGAAAACCAAACAAAAGAAAAGAGGGAGAAGACACAAATCACACGCATTAGAAACCAAATGGTCAATGTCACAACAGAACCAAAGGAAATAAAAAGGATAATAACAGAATACTATGAAGAGATGTACTCCAACAAATTTGAAAATTTAGAAGAGATGGATGCATTTTTAGAAAAACATGACCTACCTAAACTTACACACAGTGAAGCAGAAACCCTGAACAAACCTATAACAAAAGAAGAAATTAAACAGGTCATCAAAAAACTCCCATCCAAAAGAAATCCAGACCCAGATGGCTTTGCTGGTGAGTTCTACCAAAGATTCAGGGAAGAGCTGTCACCAATTTTACTCAAATTATTCCAGAATATAGAGGAGGATGGAAAACTTCTTAATACATTTAATGAAGCAAGCATGATGACACTTATGCCAAACCAAAGAAGGACATAACTAAGAAAGAAAGTGATAGACCAATATCCCTCATGAACATAGATACAAAATCTTAACTAACAGAATCCAGAAGCACATCAAAATGATAATACATCATGATCAAGTGAGATTAATATCAGGGATGCAAGTATGGTTCAACATTAGAAAAACTATTAACATATTCCACCATATAAATAAGGAAAAAGAAGAGAACCACATGATCATATCGATTGATGCAGAAAAGGCATTTGATGAAATCCTACATCCATTCCTAGTAAAAACACAACAAAGTAGGAAATTAAGGGAAATTAAGAGCATATGTACAAAACCAACAGCCTACATTACTCTCAATGGAGAGAAATGGAAAGCCTTCCCTCTGCAAACAGGAACCAGACAAGGATGCTCTTTGTCACCACTCCTATTCAATATGGTGCTAGAAGTCTTAGTAAAAGCTATACAGCAAGACAGGGAAATTAAAGGCATCCAAATTGGTAAAGAGGAAGTAAAGCCCTCTCTATTTGTAGACGATATGATCCTATACATAGAAAACCCCAAAGATTCAGTAAAAAAGCTACCAGACCTCATTGGAAGATTCAGTAAAGTGACAGGATAATAGATCAATATAAAAATATCAGTTGGATTCCTCTATACCAAAAACAACAGTGCTGAAAAACACATTAGGAAAGCAATACCATTTATAATAGCCTCCCAATGGATGAAATATATATGAATAAATGAAACCAGAGAAACAAAGGACTTATACAAGGAAACTGCAAAACATCACTATAAAAAACCAAAAGAGACCTACAAAAATGGACAAATGTACCATGCTCTTGGATAGGAAGACTTAATATTATGAAAATGTCAATACTGCCCAAAGTAATTTACACATATAATGCAATCCCAATCCAGATTCCAATGACATTCTTCAGAAAGATGGAAAAATAATTACAAACTTTGTATGGAAAGGAAAGAGAACCAGGTTAAACAAAGCACTGATAAGAAGAAGAATAAGGTTGGAAACCTCTTACTCCCTGACTTCAAAATTTATTACACGGCAAATGTGGTCAAAAGAGCTTGGTACTGGTACAATGAAAGATATATTGATCAATAGAACAGAATTGAGAATCCAGAAATTAACCCATCCACGTACAGCCAACTGATTTTTGACAAAGTACCTAAATATATCGCATGGGAAAAGGGGTAGTCTCTTCAACAGATAGTGCTGGCAGAACTGGAAAGTGATACGCAAAATATCGAAACAAGACCTTCACCTCACATCTTATGCAAAAACCAACTTAACATGGATTAAAGACCTAATTGTGAATCCCAGAATTATGGCCATCAATGAAAAAACAGGGACAAATGTGACGGCACAATTCAGGGATTAGGCAAACTATCAAACATTTTGACAATTACACAAGCTGCAGTAGACAAACTAAATGAGTGGGACATACTAAAAATTAAAAACTTATGTGCACCAAAAGACTTCACCAGAAGAGCAAAAAGGGAACCCACAGAAAAAATCTTTTCTAATGACACATCAGACAAGGGACTCATTTCTAAAATATATAGTAAACTACAACAACTGTGGAACAGACCATCACTCATATGCAAATTCAAATTGAAGCTGAAGAAAATGAAAATAAGTCCATAAGAGGCAAAATATGACCTTGAATATATTCCACCTGCATTTAGAGATCATCTGAAGAACAGATTTGATACATTAAACACTAAAGACAGAAGACCAGAAGAGTTTTGGGATGAAATCAAGAATATTGTACATTAAGAAAGCAAATAGTTATTGAGAAGACAAGAAAGAAGGAAAAGTTCAAAATCAATGTCAGAAGAAACACTGAAACTTGCTCTCCAGCATATAAATGCTAAAGCAAATGGAAGAAATGTGGAGGTACAAGAGCTGAACAGAAAATTTCAAAGATCAGCTTGAGAAGATAAATCCAAATATTACAATGAAATGTGCAAAGATCTGGAATCAGAAAACCAAAAAGAAAGAACACACTCAGCATTTCTCAAGCTGGTGGAACTGAAGAAAAAAATCGAGACTTGAATTTTGTTATTGAAAGATTCTCTGGGCAAATAATTGAATGATGCAGAAAGCATCAAGAGAAGATGGAAGGAATACGCAGAGTCACTATACCAAAAGGAAATGGTTAATGTTAAACCCTTTCAAGAGGTACCATATGATCAAGAGCCAATGATACTTAGGGAGGAAGTTCAAGGTGCATTGAAGGAATTGGCAAAGAACAAGGCACCAGGAATTGATGGAATAAACATTGAAATCTTTCAAGAAAGTGAGGCGGCACAGGAGGTACTCACTCATCTCTGCCAAGAAATTTGGAAAACAACTATCTGGCTGACTGATTGGAAGAGATCCATATTTGTGCCCATTCCAAAGAGAGGTGACCCAATAGAATGCAGAAATCACTGGATAATCTCTTTGATATCCCGTGCATGTAAAGTTTTGCTAAAAGTAATATAAAAATGGCTACAATCATACATTGACTGAGAACCTCCAGAGGTTCAAGATGGATTAAGAAGAGGCCGTGGAATGAGGGATATCATTGCTGCTGTCTGATGACTCTTGGCTGAAGGCAAAGAATATCAGAAAGATGTTTACCTGTGCTTTATTGACTATGCAAAGGCTTTCAATTGTGTGGATCATGACAAGATATGGACAAGATTGTGAAGTATGAGTATTCCTGAACATTTAATTGTGCTCATGAGGAATCTGTACCTGGACCAAGAGGCAGTTGTTTTAAAAGAACATGGAAACACTGAGTGTTTCCAAATTAAGAAAGGTGTGCGACAAGATTGTATTCTTTCACAATACATATTCAACCTGTATGTTGAGCAAATAATCCGAGAAGCTGGCTTCTATGAAGAAAACGTGGCATCAAGATTGGAGGAAGACTCATTAACAACCTGAGATATGCAGATGATACAACCTTGCTTACTTAAAGTTAAGAAGACTTAAAACATTTACTGATGAAGATCAAGAGCACAGCCTTCAGTATGGATTACATCTCAATGTCAAGAAAACAAAAATCCTTACCATTGGACCAATAAACAGCTTTCTTATCAACTGAGAAAAGATTGAAGTTGTCAAGGACTTCATACTTCTTGGATCAACTATCAACAATTAAGGAAGGATCAGTCAAGAGATCAAACGACGTATTTCATTAGGCAAATCTGCTTTTTTAAAGTGTTGAAGAGCACTTTTTTAAAGTGTTGAAGAGCAAAGATGTTAGCTCGAGGACTAAGGTGTGCCTGACCCAAGCCATGGTGTTTTCAATAACCTCATATGCATGCAAAAGCTGAGCAGTGAATAAGGAAGACCATAGAGGAATTGATGCTTTTGAGTTATAGTGTTGGAGGAGAATATTGAAAGTGCCATAGGTTTCCAAAAGAACCAATAGATCTGTTTTGGAAGAAGTGCAGCCAGGGTGCTCCTTAGAGGCCAAGATGGCCTAACTTCATCTCTCATACTTAGGACATATTGTCAGGAGGGACCAGTCACTGGAGAAGGATATCATGTTTGGTAAGGTGGAGGGTCAGAGAAACAGAGGAAGACCCCAACAAGATGGATTGGCCAAGTGACAGTGTAGATGGACTCAAGCATGACAATAGCAATGAGGTTGGGCCAGGATCGGGAAACATTTCATTCTGCTCTACATAAGGTCAATATGGGTTGGTACTGACTCAATGGCACCTAACAACAACAACAAAAAAAAAACAACACCTCTACAAGAAAAAGACAAATAACCCAATTTAAAATATGGGCACAGGACATGAACAGACACTTCACCAAGGAAGAGATTCAGGTATCCAGGAACCATATGACAAAATATTCACAATTACTAGCCATTAGAGTGATGCAAATCTAAACAACAATCAGATATCATCTCACACAAGCAATAACAGCAAGGATCAAAAACGTAGAGGACAATAAATGCTTGTGAGGATGCGGAGAGAATGGGACTTTCCTATATTGCTGGTGGGTTTGAAAAATGGTCCAACCACTCTGGAAAGCAGTATGGCACTTCCTCAGAAGGTTGGAAATAGAGATACCATATGATCCAGCAATTCATCTACTTGGTATTTACCCACAAGAAATATGAGCCATAACACGAGTAGATATATGTACACCCATGTTCACAGCAGCACTATTTACAATAGCAAACAATGGAGAAAGCCTAAATGTCCATCAGTTGAAAAATGGAGAAACAAACTGAGGTACATACATACAATGGAATACTATGCTACCTTGAAAAACATCAAGGAAGCTGCAAACCACCGCATAACATGGATGAACCTTGAGAACGTTATGTTGAGTGAAATTAGTCAGTCACAAAGGAGAAATACTGCATAGGGCAACTACTGATAAAGACTAAGAAAAAGAACCCATACTAAAGAAGTGGGTGTAGGATTCTTTCCTGGTTACTGGGATGTGGGGAATAGGGTGAGGGGAGGGAGGTGAAGGTGGAACAAAGAGTAGGGAATAGACACAGGATAGTTTGGGTGATAGTGAGGGTGGCAAAACGCAGGAAGGAGGAGGGGAATGGAAGAACAAGGCATATGGGAGAACAGTTAAGCAGGTTTGCATGGGCTAAGTGGGACAGAGGTGAATAATGATGCCTGCACAACTTTGGAACAACAGGGCTCTGGGATACAGGGATTGAGATATGGTTGGAATATGGAAAAGGGGGGAAATAATGTTAACATGCTTGGTTGTCTTTTTTTTTTTTGACTGTCTTTTGAATCTTGGTTTCCCTGGCATACCATTATAAATTTGACACTTGAGGGCGAGAGAAAGCAATAACCAGAAATATTACCATAATAAGCTTGTAAGTCCGTCTTATGCCTATAACTGATTGGAATACCTACAATGGGGCTACAATGTGCCCAGTGAAGGAAGCTTCCTTTGGAGTATCTTCATTACATATGACCATAGGTGGAATCCTGAACCACATCCAGAATCTTCTGAGGTGGGAAATTTCCACTTGAAAGGACAAACAGACCAGCCTAGAGCAGCTAGAAGAACGAAGATACTTCTTGAAAGAAAGACTGACAGGAAAAATATAAAACAATATAGGCTCTCTGACTAATTACTACAAGACCAAGCCAGTTGCTCACCCAGAAGACATTAAGCCAAGTGGTCGGGTCTTCTCAGGGCAAACCCCCTTCCAAGACTAAGACTCAATGGGAATACATGCCGATTGATGACCACTTTCATCACCAATATGGGGAAGTGAAGGAAAAACAGCAGTGAAGCTGCAAGCTCAGCCCTACAATGTTCAATAGACTCCTGTGAACCCGGGTGCAGACCTGGTTGGCTCACAGTGTGGCAAGACCTGGGGACTCTTGGGCTCAGAGTCAGTGACATAGCCCCAGAGGGCTAGAGTGGATAGTGAAGTGTCCAGCTGATAAGAAGAGAGGGTATATGCATAAGAACACCCACACTTGCAGTTAATACCTACTTGACCTGACTTCAATGACTGGATGATCAGAGCTCAACTAGAAGAAGAAGAAGAGGAAAAAAGTAGTAATCTGATACAATTTGATGAACTTGACCTACACCTATGGATGCAGTTGCTCAAAAGAGGGAACAAATCTTTACAACGCGGATCATTTCCACGTCCCCTATACACAGAGTAGACAGGGATGGGCAAGTTGGACATTGGCTACCCAAAATGGGGGGGGGGGGGTAGGTGCTACAAAGGCAAAAAGTGACTTGAAAGCTTACAAGCTTACAAGCTTTCATGAGGGATACTATATCCAGAGGGTGTGGAGGAAGGTAGAATCTCCACTGAGTAGTATCCAATCTCTCTGGGTGGGGCTGATGAAAGGTGATGCAGCTATGGCTCTTGTGATACAATAGTGAATAATTGTTATCAGGACTGATTGTAAGGGTTAGCAATGTAAAGGTAGACATTTTGTAGCAAAAGGAGGATTGACTTTGCAATCTAGGAGCGGAGGTCCCTGGGAACATCAAGGGAAAAGAGTGGAGAGTGGGACCATACCCAGAGAAGCAGTGACACCAGAGATGGGGGCAGAAAAGATGAGGTGGAGAGATGGAAGGGCTGGGAACTTTAGACTCAGAGAGGGAGAGGGGCTGTGTGCTGATGACTGGGGGGTAGGCTTGCAGGGTGTACCCTTTGGTTGTTTGATGATGCATGGAGGGGATTGTAACAATGGCAATGATACAATATACTATAGGATGAATGTAAAGCTAATGTTCTTCCATGTAAACTATCACATAATTCACACACACACACAAAAAAACATTAAAAAAAAAAAAAGACTGGACTGTATTTTTGTTTTGTTTAAAAGTATACTTCAGACATATCATTGGA
This sequence comes from Chrysochloris asiatica, assembly GCF_000296735.1. NCBI lineage: Eukaryota > Metazoa > Chordata > Mammalia > Afrosoricida > Chrysochloridae > Chrysochloris > Chrysochloris asiatica. The sequence goes on along the minus strand of NW_006408611.1, from coordinate 81,539 downwards.
AGTGACCAGACCCTGGAGAAGAACATTATGCTTGCTAAAGATGAGGGTAAGCAAAAAAGAGGGTGTCTTAGGATGAGTCCTCTAAAGAAGCAAGACCAGTGAAACATATATATGTATACTTATAAAGAAAAGTTTATTATCTTACAATTGTAGGTTCCAGGTCCCCAGTGGAAGAGAGAGAGAGAGTATTCCTCATGCATGTTCATTATATTGGGTGCAGGTCACATCCCTAAGAAAACATCCCTTTAACCTATTGGCTGCTCATAACCACTCATCATAGAGCTAATTATGTCTGTATTAGTTTCATCGCCATGGTAATAAGCACATCCCAGCTGCTAAACCTCTGGAAATCCTAGCCAAGTCAAGTTGACACAGAATCCTAACCATTACAAAGGAAGTTCCCCAATGAGGTAGATTGGCACAATGGGCTCAAGCACAAAATCAATTGTAGGATAGCTCAAGATCAGGTAGTGTTTGATTCTTTTGTGTGTACAGTTGCTATTCATTCGAGCTGATTTGATCGCACCTAATAATAACAACCTAGGGTCACTATGAGTCAGGACTTACTGGATGGTGATGGTGGTTATGTGTTGTGGAATAGGTTTCGACTCATAGTAGTCCTGTATAGGGCTTCTGATGCTGTAAATCTTTACATGAACAGAAAGTTTCACTTCTCCCACAGAACAGCTATTAGTTTTGAACTAGCTGACCTTGAGTTAGCAGCCTGACTTGTAACCAGTATGCTACCAGGGCTCCTTCAGAACTTACTTGAAGGCACTTAATGATAACATATGAAAAATAAAGAAGCCACTTACAATTTTTTCTTTAATAGGACTTACATTCCAGAACAGTTAGGCCTGTGTATTTTTTTGCTTGAAGATATGAAAAATCAAAGTAAACAGATAGGCCTTTCTTTCCCAATGCTCTTGTCAGAAATAGGTGGTGCAAACTTTACACACTCCTAGAAGGAGTTTCTGTCCTGGAACTGCGAGACACTCTGACCAGGAAAGATTCTAGCCATTTCAACACACTCAGGATTTCTCCTGCCTGCAAAGGCAGGTACAGCTGAAAATAAGCACCCTTAGTTCAAGCCCTGGTAATCTTGTCCTATAAAGACTATACCTACTGGGCAGTTATACTCTGTCTTAATAGGATCTTTATGAGTCAGAATTGACTTGAAGGCACACAAAACACTACAGTTCAGTTCATATTAGGCTTTTTTCCAGATTAATGATTCTAAGGCTTTGGTTATATATCTCACATTTTTTAATAGCATGAATTGTAGAGTCAGACTGCCTAGATGTAAAACCTTCACTAGTTACTAGCTAAAATAGCTTAGAAAAACTATTTAACATATTGAACTTGTTTTTGTTTATTTTCCCATTTATTGAATGGATATAAGAGGTTATATGAAGATTAAATGAGTTTATGTAGAGAAAGTTGGACAGGTCTAGGTACATAAAATTGTTTTATAAGTGTTATTAGTATATAGTATCATTACTATAGCATCATGAGTGATGGCTCTAAGGTTAGGACAATGGAATCTTACCTCTATATTGCTTTCACTGAAGTTGAGGACACCTGGATATGCATTCAGGCTATAATGATTTTGTTAAATTTTCTACAATTAATTTTTCTCATCGTTCAAATGGGATTTTTTTCACAATACCTATTTTGTTGTTGTTGTTAAGTGCCATCAAGTCGATTCCGACCCATAGCGACGCTGTACAGGGTTTCCAAGACTGTAAATCTTGACGGGAATAGAAAGCCTCTTCTTTCTCCCGTGAAGCGGCTGGTAGTTTCAAACTGCTGACCTTAAGGTTCGCAGCCCGATTCGAAACACTACGCTACAAAGAAAAGATGGAAG
>NW_006408611.1:76618-78227 GCF_000296735.1 Chrysochloris asiatica | reverse complement strand
GCCAGGTGGCATCATTGATGGACTCAAGTGTGGCAGCGGTAGTGAGGTTGGCCCAGGATCGGACATTGTTTCGTTCTGCTCTGCATGGGGTCACTATGAGTCGGTTCCGACTCGATGGCACCTGACAACGACAACAAACGCTACAAAGAATCAAGTGAGATTATGTAGAAAACTATTAAAGACTATGCTTCCTTAGCACATATACAGGTCCTGCTAAATGTTACTAAGCTAAAACTTACAATTACATAACGTATTGGAAAGACAATTTCCTCCCTTATCCAACCCAGCACAAACACACTGCTCCATCATACTCTAAGATTATGTTCTTAAATAGACATCAGGCCCTCTGACCTCTAATTCACTTCAGCCTTTAATTATCTGGCAAGAAATATCTCACATTCCATGACTAGAAATAAGCTAAATCAGGAAGCTATGTATGACAGTAGTGGAAAAGTATATACATACTTGGGTATATATTTATATGTGTACATTTGTGCACACTTACATGTGTACACGTGTTAAAGAGATGAGTGACCATTATAGACTGGCATTGCATCCCTCCCCTTTATGTCTGCCTCTCACTGTTGGTTTTCCTTACATAGTATTTCCCACTCCCATACCATGTTTGGTTTACATTCTGTGTATGGACTAGGAACAAAGGCCTTGTGATTGATTTCCAAAAATACATAAATGAAAACTCCAGATGCCACTGGTCATATGGAATCAGACAACATTTTCTTCCATTGTGCATGGCATCACCATGAGAAGGGTCCCTACTTGATAGTAGCTAACAACAAGAACAATGAATTTTAGTATCGGAATGTGTTTTCTTCTTATGACTTTCTCAAGCCATTACACAATAGGAGAAAAAAAAAAGTTCTACCATGATGATTTCCTAGAATCCCTGAAACACTGTGTTAGGAAAATCTGTGGGCCAAGTTACCATGAATTCTAAGTCAGGATCAGTGTTTTCTTTACATTTTAGTACACTAGGAATGTATTTTCCCTAAGAGTGTCAGGTGGGCCCAAATGACAGAGCAAGCTCTACCTCTTGTTTAGCCTTCCTAATAATCCCCATGTTCAGGCTCTGAGTCTGAAATATAAATGCAGTTGACAAACTGTGTTTTATATGGAGAGCTTAGAAGCAAAACCCGCATGCTTTCTCTCCTCAGTTCAATATTTATTTGCATATTTCACAAGGTGCACGGATTACTGCTATGTGTCCTACACTGGGAATTCAGCATTGAACATGGCAGATGAATCCTCTACCTTACTAATCAAACATACCTGTAGAGAATATAAACAATTCATATATGCACAAATAATTATGAGAAATGGAAAAAGATAGGAGATGAACTGACTTGAAGACTCTGGGAGCCCTTCAGAGCTGAGAGAGAGAGAGAGAGAGATAGATAGATAGAGAGACAGAGAGAGAGAGAGAGAGAGAGAGAGAGAGAGAGAGAGAAGTCTAGGGTTTGGGGACCAGGAAAAAAAGTAGTAAGTGTAACGTCCTCAAGGCTGGCATCTTTAGGACACAAAACAATAGCCTGTGTGTATGTTCAGTAAGGGGAGAGAAGAAGGAAAAGAAATCAGAGAAACTGGCCAGTAT
>NW_006408611.1:67366-76518 GCF_000296735.1 Chrysochloris asiatica | reverse complement strand
AGAGAGAGAGAGAGAGAGAGAGAGAGAGAGAGAGAAAGAAGTCTAGGGTTTGGGGACCAGGAAAAAAAGTAGTAAGTGTAACGTCCTCAAGGCTGGCATCTTTAGGACACAAAACGATAGCCTGTGTGTATGTTCAGTAAGGGGAGAGAAGAAGGAAAAGAAATCAGAGAAACTGGCCAGTATCCTATTTGCTTACTGCTTGAAAGAACCCCAGGCCATGGTTTCTCTTTTCTCTCATTTGTTAACTCTTCAGTAAAGTAGTTGACAGTCAGAGAGAGGACAAGTACAATGCCAAAAGTCCAAGTTCATCCTCTCATTCCTATTTAAGTCATTTAAATCCTCTCACTTTCTATGACTCCATGACATTGATCAATCCAGATTAGAATCCATATTTACAGTCTCATACTGAGATGTTCAAAGATATGACATAAGATACCTACATCTGGTTTGTCACTTCACAATAAGCATTGGACTGCTGACTGTAAACTTGATAGTTCAAATACACCAGCCAGTCCTCAGAAACCTTGTACAGGGTCACTATGAGTCAGAACTGATACTCCAACACTTACAACAACAACAACATACTTCAGTGGGGATCTTCTAATCCTTAGGTCCATCATCTTCAAAATGGAACTAATGATGAGTGCATCAATACAATCACATAATATACCCAGAATTGAGCTGCAACAGAGTGATACGAAACACAGTAAAACCTGCATTGTTTTACTGTGTTGTTGTTGTTGTTAAGTGCCATTTAGTCAATTCCAACCCATGGTGACCCTGTATAGGATTTCCAAGGATCAGCTGGTGAGCTTGAATCCATAGCAACCCTGTATAGGGTTTCCAAGGAGCAGCTGGTAAGCTTGAACCTCGGAACTTGCAGTTCAAATGACTTTGCAGTCTGAGGCATTAGCCCATAGCACCACACCAGGATTTCTGAAATAGTGTGGTGTTAATCTTTATTTTGGTTTCTGAAATTATGCAGCATCTGTAAAAAAAAAAAAAAAAGCCTTTCTAGAAATCCAGTGTTGGGCTCTTAGGCATGAATGATTCTGCAGTGCAATTTCAAGACATAAATCATTTTCTCTTTACCTTTTTTATGCTTCATAATGATGATAATGACTGAAAGGTCACCAATTTCCTGGACGTTTAGGGTAAGCAGGTTTAATTTTTTTGACTGGTCAGAAAATGTCAAGCCCATCAGTAGCATTATTCACTTCATTAGCTAATGTTGTATAATTTAGTGTTTTGGGAATCAAAGAAAAGACACATTTGAAGAATACCTTAAAATCAGACCAAGAATGCTATTCCAAAGAGAAATTACCTACTTAAATTGCCATCAACACTATAGCTGATTATCTTTTCTCAGGAAATGACCTCACATGTCTGTATGTCAAATAACTATATATGCTATTTTCCAAATAGCCCTGAGCAATGCTTTAACAAAAAAAGAGCTTTAGTACAATTATATAACCATTTTAATGGCAAATATGTAGTAAGCCCTTCATATATGCAAGACTCTGAGCTGAACACTTAAATTATCTCATAGAAGACTCATGGCAAATCCAAAAAAAGAAACTCTTGGGTTCATTTTGCAAATTAGCAAGCATATGCTTTGAGAAGCCTAGAGTTTGGTGTTGAGAATCTAGAGTGTGAGTATAGGCACTGGCCTTCAGTGATTTCATTACCTGAAATCATAGAAGGTGGTTTTTCAAGGTTTAAATGATAGTGAAATGGAAGATGATCACTTTCAGCTTTGCACCCTGCTCTGCACGCAGCCTTGCACCCAGACTTTCTCTTTCAACCCATATCAATGTATAATAAACAAAATTTATTTGAATTATGATATTGGCAAAGAATATTTAAAGTACCATTGACTGCCAGAAGAACAAATGAAGCTATCTTGGAGGAAGTATGATCAGAATGCTCATTGATAGTGAGGATGGTGTTATCAGGAGAAATCAGTAACTGAAAAAAAGCATCATGTTTGGTAAAGTCAGTGGTCATCAAAAAAGGGGAAGACTCTCAATGGATTGACACAGTGGTTGCAACAATGGACATAACAACATTGTGAAGTTGGAATGGGATGGAACATTCTGCTGTACATAGAGTTGCTGTGTCAGAACTGACACAAAGACAACCAACAACATCAAGAAAACTTCACAGTGAACAACTAAGAGAAGAGAGAAACACTTGGTAGGCATCTCTCTATCAACATCTACAGACCACTCTTGACCTAGCCCATGGCTACCTCTCATCATGCATTTCCTAATACCTTAACATTCACACACCATCATCTGAGAACCTTAACCTCTTTCTCCAGCATCAGTTACAGTGCTGGCATGTAGTGGGAACTCAGTAAATATTTGTGGAATGCATTATTGAATATCACAGTGAGAAAAATAATGCATGTTGTTATTTGTAATCCTCTAACTAGAACAGCATTTGGAACATTTTTTCCCTACTTGAACATTGAATCCAGGGCATATAAATTAATAGAAAGACAAACTGAGGTACAGAATCTGCTCAAATACAGAAGTACAGATTATCATGTGATACTCTAAAGGATGACTCATTCTTAGCAAAAAGTGACAGCAGAGAAATTATAATATTAATTTATGATTATGGAGTCCTGGTATTGTGCTGTATGATAAGTACTGGACTGCTAACTACAAGGTGGGCAGCTTAAACTCACCAACCACCCTTTGGAATCCCTATACAGATTTGCTATGAGTTGGAACAGACTCAAAGGTACTTAAAAACAACAACTTATAATAATAGGAAATGGATCGGCAGGTAAGAAATCCTCTATATTACTATGATGAAAATTTGTAGCTTCCTCCAAAAAAATCACATAGTTTCTTCCAACTTTTATAAAATAGTGCCAGAATATCATCTTTGGGAAAAATCATTCTGATATCATAATTCCTAGGAAAAACAAACCAAAAATAAAATGGCAATGGTGTTAGAGAATAGTGTAATTTTAATGATTCCTTACTCCACCAACATTTGTCCCATTTTTAGCTAATTATTTTTTTCCAGCTGATAAAATGCTAAGCCCTAAGCCATTGAAAAATTATTTTGTTGTGTTTTTTAATCAGTGTTATTTATAGCCCAGTAATATAATACCCCAGAGCGGATCCTGAAATGTCTGTCCCAACAAAGCAACAGGGTAATTCTCTGCTTTCATAATTCTGTGCTGTGAGCTGGAGCAGACAATTCTTTTCACAGCCCCTTCTTTTTATTATACTTTCAGTGACAGTTCACAGGACAAATTTATTTTCCATTTAGTAACTTATATACATTTTCTTTTATGACATTGGTTGCAATCCCCTCGATGTAATCACACTTTTTCCACTTCCTCCCTGGGCTCGCTGTTTTCATTCATCTTTCTTTTCTGCCTCTTCCTGAACTCTGAGCTTTGTTTTTGATAAAATGTTGCATTATGATGCACAAGATCTCTTTAAATTGTTTAAGAACAAAGATGTCAGTTTGAGGACTAAGGTGTACCTGACTCAAGACATAGTATTTTCAATAACCTCATATGCATATGAAAGTTGGACAGTGAATAAATAAGACCACAGAAGAACTGATGCATTTGAGTCATTATGTTGGAGTTATTATGTTATTAACAGTACTGTGGAGCACCAAATGAACAAACAAATCTGTGTTGGAAGAAGTATGCTTCTTAGAAGCCAAGATGGTGTGAATTTGTTTCTCACACTTCACATATATTATTAGGAGGGACTAGTTCTTGGAGAAGGACATCATGCTTGGTAAAGTGGAGGGTCAGTGAGAAAGGGAGAGATTCCCAACAAGATGGGTTGGCACAATGGCAATGGCAATGGGCTCAAGTGTCGTGAAGATTGTGAGGTTGTATTTCATTCTGTTTTGCTTAAGGTCACTATGAGTTGATACTGACTCAATAACATCTAACAACACCACCACTGTGGTCTTATATTGTTGATTGCACTGAAGAGTACCTTCTTCTCTGGTGCTATCATTCACTTTGTAAGTGTGTCCTTTGTTTGGCTGAAAGTTGACCTCTGGATGTAGATTCAGTTCCAAGCTTGAAAGGTATCTAAGGGGATTCCATGAAGCTTTATAAGACCAATGAATCTGGTCTTTTTTTATGATTTGGAATTTATTTTTTCCCTCTCTGTTGAGGACCTCCTATTGTTATCCCTTTCTGAGTGGTGGGTACTGGTAGCTGGACACAATCTAGCTCTTCTAGTCTAAGGGTAGTGGAGGCTGTGGTTTGTATGGCCCGTTAATCCTTTGGACAAATTATTTCCTGTAGTCTTTTAATTTTCTTTATTGTTCTTTGCTCTAGACAAGGAAAGACTAATATTTGTATCTTAGAAGGCCACTTGCAAGTATTTAAGACCCCAGTTGCCACTCACCAAAGAGGTGTGTAGAATACTAACTTTTGTGGTCTATTTTATGCCAATTGACCTATGTGTTCTCCAAGACTGTGGTCCTAAATCCCCAAGCCCAGTGATTCATTCTTTCAAGGTTTTGGGTTATAGGTAAGACACTTTCAGAACTTTTACCCCTGTGTGCTCTACAATATTCTTGCCACACATACAAATACATATGTACAAATACCCTCTGCCAAACCTGTATATACGTATAGCATAATCTCATTTGTCTTCCCATATCTGTTCAGTTTGGACAACTGCATATGCCGTTATTTGTAGATAGGTTTATTATTAATATTACTGTAGGATTAAGCATATAATGGAGTCTAGTGTGTCACTATAGAATAAACACTTCTGATCCCAAGATTGTGTTTCAAACCCACCAGCCTCTCTTTGTTGTTGTTGGTGTTAGGTGCCATCGAGTTGGTGCCAACTCATAGCGACCTTATGCACCGCAGAGCAAAACACTGCCCTATCCTGGGCCAACTTCACTATTGTTGCCACGTTTGAGCCCATTGATGCTGCCACTTGGCCAATGCATCTTACTAGGGGTCTTCCTCTTTTTCTCTGACCCTCCACCTTACCAAACATGATATCCTTCTCCCACAACTCGTCCCCCTACAATGTGTCCGAAGTATGAGAGACGAAGTTTGGCCCTCTTGGCCTCTAAGGAGCACTCTGGCTTCACTTCTTCCAACACAGATCTGTTGGTTCTATGGGCAGCCCATGGCACTTTCAATATTCTCCATCAACACCATAACTCAAAAGCATCAATTCTTCTGTGGTCTTCCTTATTTGCTGTCCAACTTTCACATGCATTTGAGGTTATTGAAAATACCATGGCTTGGGTCTGGTGCACCTTAGTTCTGAAAGCCGACATCTTTGCTCTTCAATACTTTAAAAAGATATTGTGCAGCAGATTTGCCTAATGCAATACGTCATTTGATTTCTTCACTGCTGTTTCCATGAGAGTTGATAGTTGATCCAAGAAGAATGAAGTCCTTGACAACTTCTATCTTTTCTCCGTTGATAAGAATGTTGCTTATTGGTCCAATGGTGAGGATTTTTGTTTTCTTTACATTGAGGTGCAATCCATACCAAAGGCTGTGGTCTCTGACCTTCATCAGTAAATATTTTAAGTCCTCTTCATTTTCAGCAAGCAAGGTTGTATCATCTGCATATTGCAGGTTGTTAATGAGTCTTCCTCCAATCCTGATGCTACATTTTTCTTCATATAACCCAGCTTCTTGGGTTATTCGCTCAGCATACAGATTGAGAGGCATTTACCACCAACAGCATCTTGGTTGTCTTTTACTCAAATGCACTTTCTCGTGTGTTTCCTTGGTCATTTTGTGCTGTGTTTTCCCTTATTATGTGTTTCCTTTTCCTTCGCCCAAGTTTATATATGTCTATGTGGTGTGGTGCTGTGGAATAATGCACTGGGCCACAAGGTCAGTTTAAACGGCAAGGTAGGTGGTTCAAATTCTCAAGCCATTCCTTGGAAATCCTGTATGTGGTCGCTTTGAGTCAGAATCAACTTGAAGGCACTTAACAACATCACACTCTGTAGTTAGTGATTTTCTCTTCTTTCCCTTCCCATCCTGGGAAGAATCAAAGACTGTTTCTTTCTGTGTATAAACTGTTTCTTGACATTTTATAATATTGTTCTTATACAACATGTGTCCTTTTATGACTGACTTATTTCAGTGCTGCAAAATAATGCACTGGATTTGCAAAGTCCATTTGAACAGTAAGATCAGCAGTTCTAACCCACCAGCATCTCCTCAGAAACCCTAGACAGGGTTGCTGTGAGTTGTAACAGACTCAAAGGCACTTAACAATAGCAACAATGTCCAACTTCATCTATATTATAAGATATCTCATTATTTCCTCATTATTTTCTAACATTATGCAGAATTTCATTTTGTGAATGTTTATCCATCCATCCATTGTTGGGAACTTAGGTTGCTCCCATCTTTTTGTTATTGTAAATAATGCTGAGATGACAGTGGGTATGCATATATCACTGCTCTTTTCCTGTAGGATATATAACTAGTGCGGCAGTGTAAGATTAGTACTGGACTGCTAACCACAATGTTGACAGTTCAAACCCGCCAATCTCTCCTCAGAAACCCACTACAGGGTCATTATGGGTCAGAACAAATTCAGTGGCACTGAACAAAAACAACAAGTATACCTTGTGGTGAAATTGCTGGAATATGTGATATTTCTACTTCCAGTGTTTTAAGGAATCACCATACTGTTTTCTACAATGGTTTTATCATTTTATAATCTAAAAGATTCCAGTACCGTCAGACCCTTATCAGCATTTGTTTTCTGATGTTTTTGAAATTTGTTACTACTGTTGGGTGAGATGCTGCTAGCTCATTGTTGTTTTGATTTGACTCTTTCCTGGTATGATTCTGTAGGATCAGCACTGGACTTCAAACCTCAAGGTTTGCAGCTCAGACCTACCAGATGCTCCTTGGAAACTCTATACAGGGTCACTATGAGTAAAAACCAACTTGACAGCACTTAACAACAATAACAAAAATGGCTAATGATCATAAGCAATTTATCTTCCTATATTTGTTGACTCTGTGTAATCCTTTCTTGGTGAACTGTCCATATCCTCAGGGCAGGCTACTCTTAAGTGCCTAAAGATGGCACACATCACATGGTAGAGTGGCCACCCAAGTGGTCGTTTATGAGTAGAGTGTGAGAAAAATTGGATATAGAATGAGGAGACTGTTTATTTTACAATTTTGTCAAGAATTATCCTTATGGAATGGATGAAAAAATAAATCTATTATTAGACTTAATATTTTTTCACATACAAAAGGAAAGGGAGGTTAAGAAACAAACAAACACGAAAAAAGAAGCTCTGATTTGTTGATAAGAACATGATATTAGAAGTCCTGCAGGCCCAAAGTATAAATGCTATTTGCCACCTACCAAGTATATAATTTAGGAATATAGCTTAAATCCTCCAGGCTCTAGTTTGTTTATTTGTTTGTTTTGTCTGTGAAATGCAAACAAAATTCAATTTCAGAAACATTTTTTGTAATGTTTAAGCAAAATAAAAACAATTTCACACACATCAAAAAAGAAAAAAAAAATGTATATATATTGTAAAATTGAAAGCCAAACAATTGGTCTTTGAAGCAGTTTTCCATGGCAATTAAAAGTGACAAGACTCAGTCAATTCATATTGAAACCCAAGCTAGTGAACTGAAAGACTTTGGAAAAGGGATTCTTACTCTCTGGAGTTTAGTTTTCATATCTGTAGACTGGAAATGGTAACAGTAACTCTTGGTGCTATAGATTTTCTGTTTGCCCATGGATACACTCTCCTGATTTCTGTCCTGGGATATTGACCTCTATGGAACAGATCAGCAGGTTTTCTTTATATCTGAATTCCAGTTGAATGGGGTCAATGAGAAGTCATAAATGAGCAGAAAGTAGATAAATGTGAAGTATGAAATATATGACCACTGTAAAGCCTCAGTGGATTGTCTGATATTCTCTATCCAAACTCTTGGAAAGATAGTCTATCTCTACACCTACCATATGATTGATAAGTGAGCTCTAATTTGAGTCTGTCTCTCTCAGTCCCTTCTTATCAGAGAAATCTTCTTCTTTATAATGAACAAACAGTAATTTTTTCTATCTCTTGTTCATGCATGGGTACCATATAGCACTTAATCAATTTTATTTGTATATCTTTCCCCGGAGGGAAAGGAAAAAATGTCTCTCAGTGTGAGTGTAGAAAAATTTTATTGCACCAGTCATAAGAAGCAACTCACTAGCCATGGGACACTCATGCATACAACTTAAACTATTCTCAACCTGCCTCTTCTCTTTTAGTAAAATATTATCCAATGCACCAGTTGAGCATATGGCTTAACTCTTTTGTTGGTGACCTTGAACTCTAGTATGATACAGGTCAAATTGCCCTCTGCTAAATCCACCAGAACGCAAAATGAAGAGAAACATCTGTAAACATCCATTAAATATTGGAACATGGAATGTATGAAGTATGAATCAAGGAAAACTGGAAATTGTCAAAAATTAAATGGAACACATAAACATTGATATCCTGGTCATTAGTGAACTGAAATGAACTGTTATTGGCCATTTTGAATCTAACAACCACATGGTTTACTATGCCAGGAATGACTAATTGAAGAGACATGGTGTTGCATTAATCATCAAAAAGAGGGTGTTAAGCTCAGTCTTGAGGTACAACACTGGTATAGGAAAATATTCATGTACCTACAGGGAAGACCAGTTAATACCACTATTATTCAAATATACACATTAACCACTAAAGCCAGTGATGATGAAATAAAAGAAAACTAACAACTTCTTCAATCTGAAATTGATCAAACATGCAATCAAGATATATTGATCACTATATTTTGAACCTTGGTTTTCCTTGCAATACATTATGAAACAGACACTGGAGGGGGAGAGAAATGAATAACCAGAAATATCAACATGGAAAGCTTGTAAGTCCATCTTCTACCAATAACTGATTAAAATACCTAAAATGGGGCTACAATGTGTCCAGTGAAGGAGGTTTACTGAGGAACTTCTGCATTACATGGGAGTATAGGTGGAAGCCCGAACCACAACCAGACCTTCAGAGACAGGAAATTTCTCCACTTGAAAGGACAAGCAGACCAGCCTGGAGCAGCTAGAAAACCAGAAGATACCTCTTGAAAGAAG
>NW_006408611.1:65021-66616 GCF_000296735.1 Chrysochloris asiatica | reverse complement strand
GTCCAGGAAGGACTGATGAAATGAAATATAGATGGGTCTCTTGTGATGCAATAGTGAATAATTGTTATCAGGACTGATTGTGAGGGTTGGAAATCTAAAGATGGACATTTTGTAGCAAAGAGGGGAGTGATTAACATCATTCTAGGGTGGAGGACCCTGGGACCATCAATGGAGAAGAGCGAAAAGCAGAATCTTACCCAGAGAGGCAGTGAGGCCTGGGATGGAGGCAGAGAAGACAACGTCAAGAGATGGTGGGGCTGGGGGCTCGGCATCAGGAGATGGAAAGGGGCTGAGGACTGTGGTGGAAGGGTGTGCAGGCTTACAGGGTAAACCCCCTGGTTGGGTGAGGATGCATGGACAGGATAACTATGCCAATGAAATGATGGATGATGGAATGAATGTAATGCTGATGTTCTCCCATGTAGACTATCACACAATTCACAATAAAACATAAAAAAAAAAAAAGATATATTGATCATTACTGGTGATTGGAATACAAAGGTTGGGAGCAAAGAGGAAGGATCAGTTGTTGGAAAATATGGCCTTGGTGACAAAAATGATACTGGAGTCCACAAGATAGAATTCTACAAAACCAATGAATTGTTCGTTTCAAATACATTCTTCAGACAGCAGAAGAGATGATTATACAAATGGAAATCACCAGATAGAATACAAAGAAATAAAATTAACTACATCTGTGGAAAAAGAAGGTAGAAAAGCTCCATATCATCAGCCAAAATAAGGCCAGGGGCAGACTGTGGAGCATCAATTGCTCATATGCGAATTCAGACTGAAGCTGAAGAAAATGAAAACAAGTCCACAAGAGCCAAAATATGACCTTGACTATATCCCACTTGAAGTTAGAGATTATCTCAATGACAAATATAATACTTTAAACACTAAACAATGAAGACCAGAAAAATTGTGGGATGACATCAAAAACATCATTCAGGAAGAAAGCAAAAACTCATTAAGAAGACAAGAGCGAGTGAAAAGATCAAAATGGATGCCAAAAGAGACACTGAAACTTGCTCTCCAGCATAGAGATGTTAAAGCAAATGGAAGAAATGAGGAGGCACAGGAGCTGAACATAAAGTTTCATGGTCAACTAGGGAGACAAAGACAAATATTACAATGAAATGTGCAAAGTTCTGGAGTCAGAAAACCAAAAGGAAAGAACACACTCAGAGCACACTCAGCATTTCTCAAGCTGGGGGAACTAATGAAAAATTTCAAGTCTCAACTTTCATTATTGAAGAATTATCTGGGCAAATTAATGAATGATGCAGAAAACATCAAAAGAAGATAGAAGGAATAGACAGTCACTATACCAAAAGGAAATGGTAATGTTCAAATATTTTAAGAGGTAGCATATGATTAAGAGCCAAAGATACTGAAGGAGGAAGTCCAAGGTGCATTGAAGGAATTGGCAAAGAACAAGGCACCAGGAATTGATGGAATAAAAATTGAAATATTTCAAGAAAGTGAGGTGGCACAGCAGACACTTACTCATCTTTGCCAAGAAATTTGGAAGACAACTATCTGGCTGACTGATTGGAAGAGATTCACATTTGTGCCCATTCCAAAGAGAGGTG